>NC_049984.1:11471297-11548056 GCF_000003815.2 Branchiostoma floridae
GAGAGTGAGAATCACCGGCATTTGGGCGGACTCATGTTCAAATTGAAAAAGCCGGTATCTTTGGTTGGGATCTTCACGTGGTGCGCCGGTTAGTTGGCTTGGGAATACAGGCTGTTTACGAGGTGCACTCAATAAGCAGTTCTCCTGATTATGCAAACAGCAGCTAAAATGAACCTGATCATAGTTCACTTGTGGTTTTTCCACTTAGTAACATGTACGGTACATTGAGACACTTGTAGAGAAGAGGTATTTCGTTTTGTTCTCATTCCTGGGTTGTTTTGACTGCTCAAAGATTGGTTGAGGAATGATGGCGAGCCTTTACACTTGCTTATCACAGCACTGAGGAAGCGAAATTGCAGTGTAGTTTGGTTGAGATGAATTGGAGCCCACAACCATTTGCGTCAGAAGGGCCATGACGCCAATAGCTGCTGTTCGTCAGACGAGGGATGGAGGGACTTTATGCAGCTTAAAACCCCATTTGTATACAATCATCCACATACTTTCTGAAATGTTGTGCTTGCAGCCAATTCATTTCATTCTGAAAATCAAAACAGCTTTGACCCAGTCCAGAGCAGTATTTCTGTTTGATAAATATCAAAATCCTGAATCCAGATATCATTTCATACATATTCATGCCAAAGTAACCTCAAAATTGCATTATCCACTACCAATTTGATAGTGTGCTGGGGAAAAGATGTGGAGCTATTTCAGCAATGGAAAGGAAAGTAATGAAACATGAAGACAAAATGAAATTTTATTTTCAAAAATTTCCAATTCAAATCTTATGGCCATTTGATAAGAGGGCTGATACAGTTGAAGTTGTATGCTAATTGCTATTCCCACTTCTAAGATGTGATGTATGTTTGTAAGAACTCGTGTGTTGTTTACCCCAGGGTGCAGGTCATATGGTCCCCATGGACAAGCCTAACGCTGCCTTCACCATGATCAACAACTTCCTAAAGAAGAGACCTTTTTGAAGGAGAGACCAATATCAAGACAAGCTTTTCTGCAACAGGGATTCATGAAATGTACTTACAAACATATCTAGTAAAACTCAGTGTGATGGACAATGTGCAAAAGAATGCCTACATGTGTAGTTGGTAGAGTCTTGAATAGGCCAGACCATTTTAGTTAAATGACACATCATTTTCAGGCAAACATGTATTAAGAAAATCATGGTATTGAAAACTCTCTTCTACATCTCCATTTGTTAATAGCTGGCCACTGACCGCATGGGACATATTTTTGAGGAAAATCTTCAAGATTCCCTATCAAGCAAGGGAAGATTGTGGGTTTTTACAGTCTACATGTATAATGTCCAAAATTTTGTTTCAAGCAGTATTGTATTTGATAAGCTGACGGTGTATAAGGCAGAAGCTATCGTTCATTACATACACGAGTCAACAAAAGCAATAGAGCCCTGGTCACAGCTAATACTTAAAATGTATACTGAGATCTATTTCTTATACTGAGCAATCCACATGGCTCATTAAGCACCCACTTGGCTAAAAAAAGAAATACCACCAAGTTTGTATTGCATATGTGTAAACTGTTATCATGTTGTATGTTAGAGAAAATTCGAAACACAGAACATATGATATTCTGTACATACATAAAGTGGTTTTAAAAGTGGGTAATCAAGCAACATGTATGTTGAAAGATTTGGTGTACATTTTAATTTTCTACAGAGCAATGCCTCTGTATTATGATGCAGGAGCTGTAAGCATTACCTGGAGATGTTAGTGTACTATGCAACACTTAATATATTTACCATTTCTTGATTTATTATAGCATTTGTGTTAAATGTTCAGTCAATTATAGAATAATGTATATTGCACAATTCAATTTTTCCTGTACTATGTTATGTCATTTCAGTATTACCATTAAATATATTGGGCAAAGGTGTGTATATCTGGTGAAAGACATGTGATTTAGAGGGCAATAATTATGACTTACTAGCCTACAAAATTGTGTATACAAGGTTTCAGGACAAACATGTTGCTGCTTGGGCTTTTTTTGGTGGTATAAGCTAAGGACAAGAGTACATCTGATTTAAACAATGTAAAAAAGATCTTGGTCCATTTTTCCAGACATTTTTGAGCAGTGTTTAGTTGAAAGTGGACTGGACTTGGTTACAATTATCTTCACAGAATTGTTCGTCTCAATAAAATGACAATCAAGCACCTGGTTGACACAACATGTATGACTGAATTGTTTTTCCATTCTTTTTAAGTAAGACACATATAAAACCTTCCTTCTTGCAAAGTTTATTTTATATTCGAGAATGATTGATACTTGTAGAATGTTGTACAAAGACCAGCACTGACAGATAAAAGAATCAGTTATTCACATTTACATTCATTTTCTTTTCATTTTCTTGATTAAAAAGCTTCACAAGTTACATCAGCTGCAACAATTGTGAATACTGATGTACACAGGGAACATGTCCTCTGTCATCCACATCCATACCATCTCCTCTACTCAATGTAGAAACCAACAACCTGCAAAAAAATGGTGAATATAAATAGTTATCAAATATTGCAGGGCAAAAAAGGTTGTATTATATATTCATTATTCATTGTTTCCAATGGCTGTGAGGCAGAGGCACACTCTTGGAAACAGGAATCTTTGAATGATTGATACAATAGATGTAAAGTTAAGTGTTAAAAAATTTTAAAAGATCTCACTCCAAAATCCTACCTGTTTTACGTTTTGTTCTGCGAGCCTCTTCATGTGATCCTCCAGCTTGTGGGAATTCTTTAAGTCCTGCAACAAAGACATTATGAACCATTCATAAAAGTGCTTCATCTCCTACATTTTGCATCTTAGGCTATATGCAGTTATTGCATCTGCCAATGAGGTTATGCTTTTTGCACTAGTTGAAAACGTAAAACATTATGAGTGGATTCACGACTAGGAATTATTCTGCAAATTCTTGTGCAGAAAATGCTTGCAGTTTGGCAAAACTTTGTCAGAGGGCACTTCTCCACATGGCCTGCTCAAACCAGATGGTGGACATGGACAAACCACAACCTTATTGCTTTCACTCTTTTAAAAGCTATATGATACCTACTGCAAATTGATGCAATGTCTACGTAGAGACCAGCCTACCTTCAGGAACATCTTGCAGATCTCAAAGAGACGAGTGCAGCAGGCTTTGTACTTCTTGTGGCTCTTTCCTACACCGTTCTGTGTCAGAGCTTCATCTACAACTTGCCACAGTTTCTATGGGATGGATAATATAATTGTTTCCCATTAATAACTTCAAGTTAAAATAATGCCCAACATAATAAACTCTCTGTACAACTTTTGACTGACAGATTTATCACTACACTGCTTTCATGCTGAATGACATCTATTCATTTAAACAAGTAAAATATGTTCTTAAAGCCACGGAAAAATGTTGCGTTTCTTGTTACCTAACTGACACTAGCAAAAACCTGCCAACCAGCCCGAGCCTTTTCAGGCAAGAAACAAATTTTTTTATCTCGCTTGGGAGTGATGAAATTCCAATCAGAATTTGAAATAGTCTTGTAAATGTTTTTGTTCAAGACCTGTGTTTTGAGGTGAAGAAAGAATGTGTATACATGGGTATACATGTAGTACAAACCAAACCCTACCCTTTTGTGTCTGTCTGATCTCTTTTCTGTGACATTCTGTTGCTTTCCTGATGAATCTGTGTCCTTCTCGGATGTTGCAGCCCTACTTGTAGAACTCTGTCTTCTCTCCTTGTCCTGTACAGAGTCTGTACAGCTGGAGGCCCTGTGTGTCTGAGGGGTGGCTCTGCTTCTCCTGGATACAGGGGCACTCAGAGTCCTCTCTCTTTTCACATGCTGGGGCAGGCCTGTTTTACTGATACTGGCATGTCTAGGCAGGATAACGTACACCATGGTTAAAACATTGTCATATGTACATGTACTTGTGTACATGTACATGTACAAGACTGTGGTGTTTATCTATCTATCTACATGGTAAGAGATGCAGAAGTGAGCATTGTAGGGTGTATGGGGAATCATCCCCTTGCAAAATGTTTAAATTCAAAACCCTCAGAAATACTATTTCCTGCATTTTGAGGGGCCTACTTTGGTGAAATAACATGGCCCATATGGGCCCAAATCATGGCATAGGGGTCCAAATCACAGCATAGGGGCCCAAATCACAGCATAGGGGATCCAAATCACAGCATAGAGGCCCCGATACTGAAAGGACTGTTGAGAACACAGAATTATTAGGTGGCATCTGAAGGCTCACAAACAACCATTTTTAACACAAACCGTTTGCTCTGCTGCCTGTCCAAGCTGCCATCAGCTTTCCTCTTCTCCACTGTTCTGCTGCTGCTTGACCTCTGTGACCTTGGGGTGGTTCTCCTCCCAGCATGCTTAGCTGCCTGTTTCTTAGGCGTGGCTGACCTGGTTACCATGGTAGCAGGGGAGGAGGCCTTATCCACAGTGCAGGTGGAGGAGGTTTCATGGCTGACGTATCTAGACTGGATCAGTGATATCCGAGCATCCTGGTCCTCAGCCTGTTTACTGTCCAGGCAGTACCTGATGGGGGAGGAGAAGGAGTTCAGAGGAAAGAAAGGTACAAAGAACATCGCAAACCTAGCGCTAATGGCTACTCATCTGCCATTTTCCATCACCCCTCAACATAACAAGGGATACTCTTTCCATCTCCAATCCAGAAATCCTAGACTGCAAAACCCATGGTTTGAATAGGCAGTATATGAGAGAATATACTATCCCACCCACAACAGGAAAGGTGGCCTGCATATGGAACTTTATCACTTGGGATTTGGCACGCTCCCCCCTCCACCTTTTTACATTTTAATTCATAGTCAAGTTAGAATATATAAACCTGCTCTCCAACATGATCTGATGAAAGGACGTAAATTCTACCTGAAACGTCTGACCATTTCCAAAATCATATCCAGTTGTTTGAGTGATTGCTATTTGGAGATTGATCAAAACATTGGGCTAACAGGAAAGGTACTGCAAATAAGAGTAGAAATCAACATACAAGCTCAGTTACAGGATAGGTCCTATAAGTGAAGCAACTGATAGAGACTTACTCTATTCCAGGGAGGTCTGTTTTAACTGCCTCTGAGAAGGATGTGGTCTTCATCTGCTCAGGTTCCACATTGTGGGGCTGCTTTGTTTGATGTCTCAGTTTTCCTTTCTTCTACACAGACCAGATAGGACAGAAACAACACACTACATTTCTTTTTTCAAAGGAAGTTTGAAGCCTAACCTAGACATATGATGAGAAAACAAAATAGCAACCATGATTTCGATGTAAAAGCTTTAAAGTCTAAACTTACAGTTAACACTTTAGCCAATATTGCAATTGCAATGTTATTGTCAAAAAGTTACAAACAAAGATGTAAACTTACAGGTAACTGAAGAGGTGTCAGGTTGTCTTTTGCAGCCATGCCATTGGACAGGAAGTGTTTAATGAACTCCTCTGCATCTAGCTTGATTTCTTGAAAAAATTAACAATATTAAAGATAAATCAAGTATCAGTCAGCTGTGAACAACCTACATCGAGTACATACAAGTAAACAGTTCTGAAGTAGTAGACTTCACAGTTTAAAAGATAGCCAATCAGCACTATGGAAAGTGCAAATGATGGCCAATCAGCACCATGGAAGTGCCAAAGATAGCCAATCAGCACCACGGAAAGTATGCATGACAGCCAATCAGCACCATGGAAAGTGCAAATGATGGCCAATCAGCATCATGGAAAGTAAAATAGACAACCAGCACCTTGGGCAGTTTATATGTCGTCATCATAAACCAAGGGGAATAGGTATGGTGGTGCACATAGAAACTAAGATGCAAAATTGGGAGCACAACATAAGATGAAGGATGTCAGTGCTATTGTCAAGAGTTGAAAGCTGAATCTCAAAGTCCATTTTGGGTAAAAAAAGTCCATACGAGCTCTTTATACATACAAAAATGTACATACATAAATATCCCACACTAGCCTACTAATAAACTTTTCTATGTAAATAGTATTGCAAAAGGTCTGGCACTGACAATATAAGCAAGTACCGAAGAATCATTCAGTACTGTTAAAAACTTTTAAACATAACATACACTTACCATTGTCCATTCGTTTTGGTGGTTGCAACCCGCCAAGTAAAATATCCACAGACTTCTGACGTTTCATGGATCTGTAATGATATAAGACAACTGTCTTAGTAAGAAGGATGGCACAACTGCTATACTGTAAATGCAGAAACTTTCGCGGTGGTTTAATATTTGCGTTTTTTGTGGTGGCCGCTTCAACGCGAAAAGTCCTTTTTTCCGCTACCGCGAAATGAAATCCCCGCGAACTTAAATGCATTTACAGTATTACATGCTAGGAAATATTCACTTGCACAAGAAAACTATTAATAGCATTAGACAACTTACTTTTCAATTTCCTCCATAGTTTCTCTGTTAATCAGAGCTTCCTTCTCTGGCCACATATTACTGTCCAGATCCAGCTCTGAAAAAATAAAGTACATTTACAAGTGTTATTTCTTGCTATAACTGCAACCTAAATGCTATTGTGCATTCCCTTCTAGCTTTCATAGAAGACTTCTGAATGAAAAAATTACTTTTGACAGTCATCTTTAATAGTACTGTAAATTTCTTTTAGTTTCAAGACACCGAAGAAAGCTTGTCTTACCAGAGGCACATTTGATGTTTGTTAAGTCCAGTCCTTTCCCAGACAGATGTGTTATGGCCATGTTTGTGGCTCCTAGTCTTTTCTTTAAGTATTCCTCTTTTACAGCACTCAGTACTGTCACTACCTCCTGGTATGTCAACTGTGGAGGCTGGCCAGCGGCAGTTTTCTCTTCTGTGTGTTGTGAAAACAAAAACATGAAGAGAGAAAAGCATTTAGGTCATAATAGGAAATTATACTAGAGTTGGACAAGCGCACAGTCGTATTGTCCCAGGCAAGTGAAAGTACTGATCAGCAAGCACATGTCCAACCTCACGGTTGCAAGATCGGGCAACTAAGATTTTTCCAGGAGTGAAATTTTGATAAATTCGTTTCTTTTCACGCAATGGTCAACACAGAAATAAAGAGCCAATGATCAAAGAGCTCCATTAGTAGAAGTGAAAATGTGTAGAAAAATGTAATTTACATTTTGAGCAAGTGAGTGACTTTTGAACGATTTGAGTGACTTTTGAACACAATTTTTTTAACAAATTATATCAACTATTATATTGTGCATGTCTGTCCATAAGAACCGAACACCTGTCTTATTTGTGATATATAGTCTAAGACCAATGGTTCCTTATTCGTGATAAAAAATCGTATTGTTAGCAATTAAGATTTTGAACTATGCTGTCTTTTTAAATTGATGTACTTAACTTAAAGCTTCTTTCTCCCTGGAGGATCACATGTGAATACCAACATAATTCAGACATAACTAAGTGTCTGCAACATGGTATGTTAATAAAGATTGCAAAGATTTCAAAAGTCGATTTTTCATGTGCTTGCCCAATAGGACAAGTGAATTTTAGAAAACTTATCCAGCCCTACATGGAGAAGAAGTAAAGCTGTTCCTGTTGTTTCTTTATGTCTAGTCTTCGTGTGTTCTTACCTGTCCACATCTTAAGGGCATACACCTGTAGCTGTAGGAGGTCCCTCTCCATCCCCACTAGTCCACTGGTTAGGTCAGGCAGCTGGCACAATATGTTCTCCACTGGAGTAAGGTCTGCAATGGCAAGACTCTGTTTATAACAGTCTGGGAAATAAATATAGGAAACAGAAACAAAAGAATGGAACAACCTTCTTTAAATCTTCAGTAAACATTTCGACAACCATCTGACACTGTTGAAAAAGACTTTGTTCAATTGATCTACCAACCTGATGAAACTATGGAGAAACACTAGAAGGATATGCTTAGAAATGATAAAAGAGTCAGGATTCACACCTACCAAGCTTTTTGTCTTCTAACAATCGATTGTCAGTTGTTGCTAGTCGGTGTAGGACAGCACCATTTAGTTGAGCAGGGGGGTACAGGATGTGTGCCATGCAGCCTCCTTCTCCATCCCCAGCAACAAGCAGGTGGAAGTCATGCACTGCCCCTTTCACCTCAACAGGGGGCGCTACAAACCATGGGAAACATTCTTACTTTACTGTAAAACTAAAAGGGGATATGTTCGCTAAAAATTTTCAACTCAAACTCAATGCAACTTGATGGGATTTATGTTCATGGTAAGAATAAATGGAGTCTTTGTTTGTGGTGGTTTTAAGTGTGCAGTTGAGACAAGGGAGTGGGACAGAACAAAATTGTTTGTGGTGGTTTTAATTTTGCAGTGAAGAGGTCACAGCAAAAACCATGAATATAAAACCACTGCAAACATTTCCTATTTAACGGTATATAGTGAACACTGTGTACCATTTCAACTGTACTCTACGACACTATTTATGTCAGAAGTACTACACAACAGTGCTAACAAAGCTATGAACATGCAGTCCAAGCCTTTTTTAATAAAATGTTCAATTTTGTGTACAATTACACGCTACATATGAACTACAGATCTGTTCTAACCTGCTGTGTCTGATGGTTTATTCTTGAACTTGTCCATCCATTCCTGAGTGCTGCGCTCCTTGGAAGGCTTGAGAGCCAGCAGTGTTCTGGTACAGGTCAGTCTAGTCAGCAGGCCCATCTGTTCATATTATATAACATCAATTACTGAGGTTTATCAAAATTATTACACAGAGTCTGGAATTACCAAGGAAGGAGCATATTATGGTTAACAAAGCCATGAAAAACATTACCTTGGGATTACTAGCAACTTCTTGAAACAGAGTTCTGGACCTCTGGATCTTTGGATGTTTTGCTGACAATTTACTGGATCAAAGTCAAGGAACTTGATTTAAAAAAAAACTCATACACACATTTACAAGTCTTCTGTTTTTGGTCAAGATTTGTATGCAGAAAATGTCTGTTTTTTTCATCATACCAAAACAGATTTCTTTAGTAAATACTTTGACCTTATGATGGCACAGTCAAAACATTGTTCACATGCTCTAATCAATATTTTTGACATAGGAAGACCCTAACAAATGCCAATGGCCGCTGTTTTATTGACAGCACAAAGGACCAGTTGAGTGAGGATACAGGTTGAGACTCGCAGGTGATATCAGGTGGCGAGGCACATCTTCCAGCTGTACCACCTGTACCAGCTCCAGGTGCTGGCTCAGTTCAAGAGAACCCTGGAAATATAGGATGAAATAATGAGTTCCTTATAGGTATGATTCTTTTCGAATAAAACATAAAATACACCATGACAACATTTCTGTGTTTTTACCCAATAAGTTGTGCAACTTGTGAAAGAAAGGATGTAAATCAAACTTTGCAACGACTTTTACAACTTTGCATGTTTTAACATTTACATACTTACATGATATTCAGCTACTGTTGTCACTAAACTTGTGCTTTCGTTGTCCTTGCTGCATACAAAAGAAAAACAAGTTGAATAACAATATACCTCTAACAGTTGAACTAAAAAAAGTTCATTTGTACAAATAAATGTAACAACAGAAAAATTCTTCCTTACCCTGATATCAATGAAGTCTTCATTCTTCCAATACTGGGAGGGTTGGTTCTACATTCTAGTGAAAATCCTGGCAAGGACAAAGACTGTGGGCCCTTTCAGAAAAAAAAAAGACCAAATTAACACATTTACAACTTATATAAAACAACATTCAAGGAAGATAAACAATACAGCTATGTCAATGTTATACTTATAAGTGCTGATGAAAAGGAAAATCTCAGATTACATTTTGTATCTAACAGTAAAGGAGAAGTCCATTTAAAAAAGTCTAAACCATATAACTGCTTGGTAGTGATGTCACACACATCTTAATGAAGTAGCAATGAAAATATTTTCCATTGTATTCCCACCTTAGACTCATGGACATGGACAGAACCTCTCCACAGATGAAGGGGGTTCAGGGAACATTTCAAAGCTTCTGACAGGGACTCTTCTTGGCTGGCATTGTTACCAAGACTTCTCACTATCTGCAAATTGGTAACCCTGCAAAGACATTTTTTTACTTGTCCTTTAAGCGCATTTCAACAACAACTACAACAACAACAATAATAATAATATCAAAGTAGAAGACTTACATCATTTACTTGTACTTTTTGTTGATTAAACTTTATATGATTTCATAGCTGTTAACATTTTCAGAAGCACATTTTCAGAAGCTTCCATTTAAAGATTATCAAGAACTTGGTAATAACAATCACGACTTGATACCAAATCAAGGGTTATACTCACTTGTCTGATGAGGTGGGCACTAGCCCAATATGGGCATGGTGCCAGTCATGAAGTCTCTTCAGGGCTCCCAACAGCTGAATATGAGACCTAATTAAATACAGAAACACAATAATATGAAATGGTTTTGGACATATCAGAACATGGTCTTAATTTTCTAATCAAATTACAGTATTATCTGTCATTCACACAATAATCAATCATACGTCCATTTTTCAAAATAGAAATACTCACTCTATTGTGACATCTTCTGAAGAAGAGATCCAGACTACATTCAGCATCAAACTGTCTGGAAAGGTAGATAAGAAATTCATTAAAACATGAGATAAAAACTAATATGTACTTGAGTCATGTACCCCTTTAGTCCTCTTAAGAGTTGCATGTTTGACTACTTCCTTAATGACTTATAGGTTGTCACAAAAAAAAAGGGATATGTAATAATGGTTTTAATGATCCATCTTACAAAACAAAAATCTGCCGGGTACTTACCACTACCAGGAAGCTGGTCAGCAAGGCCATGAATGTAACTTGCCAGACTTGTCATGTGGGCTCTAAAGGAACAGTAGGAAGGCAGCTTCAAAGTGAGTCTCTTTTAACATCTGAGATTTCACTAACCTCCAAGTAGATCTATTGGTGGCAAGGCAGTATGCAAAGGGCCATTCTGTATCCAAGAGGCATGACCCTTTGGATACTGCCTGGCCATTGAAAGATCTGCTTGGAGATTAAGATTTCAGCACATCACACCAATTCAAAATGCTTAAGATATATGCAAATTAACTTATTCTTGTCACTGGGATTTTTTCCTATTGTGTGACTGTGAATTTACATTCACAAGTTCTCATACAAGTCCAAAGTGTAAAAATGACAAGGAAATACTACCACTGACTCAAAATCCTTGTTGTCTTCATTTCTGTACTTTCTTGAATCTTGTGAAGGTGTCCACCTGCTCTCCATCAACAGTTCTACCTGCTTCACCCAGCATCTCTTGGAGTCTTCCTCTTCTTCTTCTTCTCCATGGGTCTTATCTAAGACGTGCCAGGATGATGACGATCCTTGGTTCTTTTCCTGTGTAAACCCAATGTTTTATGAATATGTAAACTATGCTCCAACTAAAAATTTAGATTCATCAGAAATTTTGACAGACTTGATGGTACAGTTATCACTGACGGTTTCCAACTGTTATGATTATAACAATATCGGAAATGGAGTGTATTTCTCACCTGAGTAAGATGTTCAGACCATGACGTTGCAAAAGCCAGATGCAGGCAGGGGACTCTACGGATGACCTGATTGGGACAGTCTGGCAGGTGATGAGGAAAGGAGACATTGGTTACATGATGTAAATACAAATCTAGTCAAATGATAAACATTAAACAAGAACAACAACTAACTCTTTAATAGAGGCATAGAGATATGATTATATTGATCAGTATTACTAACTGTAAAACATTATATAGTAATCAAATATTGGATACTACCCAAGTTACTACTATGCAAAGTTAACATTACTGCAATGTTTAATACCTGTTTAATCAACAGGATGACTTCAATAAATTAATCATTGATTGGAAATGGAATCATGAGGAAGGCCTAAGACTATTGACATGATGTTCTTGTCAATAAGAATTTCTTGGGCACTATTGACAGAATGTTCCTTTATGGTGTGGTAATGTATGATGTAGGTTGCAAATTGCAACATTGTTTAGTAAAATATTATGCTGTTGATTGCATTAACGTTTATACCTTGTAACCAAGAGTGAAGCGCCGGACGCCGTTCTGTCTGCAATGATCGTATCAGATCAAGTGTATCTCTTTGGAGAACTTTAAGATCTGCATCTGGGAAACATATATACATAAAGTTAATGAAACATATAGATAAAGATAAAGAAAGCTGAAAGTAACAACAAAGAGCCCCCCTCCCCACACAACTCACTGACATGAAAAATATTTTGTGGCCCGCGTGATGTAGCGTGAACATGTATTGATTACAAAAAACTCACCGTTAGGATGTGCAGTATGAACAATGAGAAGGTATTGATCCATAGCAACAAATTGAAATGGAAATACGCCAGATTACTGTACTTTAAACTACTTTTGACCCGATCGTCTCAATTTTCCCGCCAAATCAAATGCTACAATATCGTCTGGGGACGAGAATGGACTAAACTATTGATTTTATAGGGGTGTTGAAGTAAAATTCTAATTCGTAGTAAAATAGCAGATGGCGATTCTTTGATAGCAATACAAGATGCAAATTTGACAATATTTTGGTTTATGGATTAATTGTGAGATTTAGGTGAAACTTTTGCGGAAGGATTGGTCGAGGAAAGATAGATACCTGAGAACGACAACTTCAGGCTCTTCCAAAAATAAATAGGGGTAAAATAATAAAAATGAATTCTTATATCAAAATTTAGGAAATAAAACGCCATTAAAATAACAGAAATTTATTTTTTAATATGTGATATTATATTATACGGAAATGAATCATCTATACAGTTGTAAGCATGATCGTTAGTCTCATAATTTATCGTTGATATCCCTATGAAAGTATGTGGACTACCCCCACACATGCGTGGCCTGCCATAGCTGAGTCAAAGGTTGATATCGATATCGGCACGTACACATTGTCATGATACTAGGAATTTGATCCCGTTTGCCGACGTTTTTGGACATCAGGACGATGCATAAACCCCTTCTGACCATCGTATGTCAACTTCAACACCACCAAGATGGCGACTATGAACCGAAACAGTTCTGAGGGCGAGCCATGTCCCAAACAACAGGGAGAATCTGACGTCTCCGACAGCCAGGTACTCACCAGAATTTGTTTGTGCAACTGTGATATTTATCCTTGAGCCACTTTGTAAATCATTTATGAGACACCATGCTTAGTCCCGTTTGAAGAGTCTTTCATTTTGAACAAAAAGGCGGTCCTGAAAAGTACACAGTGCCTTAGTACTGGACATGCAGTGACGCAGTGGACTGTAACGTGTAGGACTTGGTGTAATAGTCCTGGGACAAACATGGAGGTGTGTGGAGAGTAGCCTCCACAAAATAAAAACAGTAACGTTATCTGGTGCAGTTCAATTTGCCGGTTCCCAGGCCACTTAAGATTGTTTGGAAAGATACATGTGAATCCTAGGAAAGCAGAGAGGCCAACGTTATTTGTTTCTTTCTTCAGAATCCTAAGCCTAAAGCTTATAGTAACGTTATAAGGAAATAAAATGCAATTTTGAAGGTCTTAAAACACACCAGATATTGAATGTTGGTCTTGAATTTCACTATTGTCAACAGGAGAGGGAGAATCTGTTGACATACCAGTGTAACTGCCTTTCATCACAACAATACATCAGGATTACACCAGCTTCTCAGGCACACAAAGCTTAACATTGTGTATTTAAATCTTAAATGGCTCTGACACTGGAAGGACCTTCGACACTTCAAAAGATCTGTCAGGTCTTTTGTGTGTATCTCTTTTTGAATTCTGTTAATCATTTATGCACTACTTTTTGTTCAAGTACTAGTTTGCATTGTGTATTTTGCTAGGGTTTCTTTACTGTAGACATATCATTCAGATTTTACATTCAGGGATATTGTCTTCATGAGTGAATTAGAATTCTTTTGATTTGCATTAAAGAACGTTTTTCTTCACAGAATTCCAAGCAAGATGCTGTTGAAATCCATCTTCACAATAAGGTAGAGGAGGTGATGACTGCCGATAAAGATGGTGGCAAGGTGTTTTTGTTGGATGTAGCTAGGCTTGTACTCAATCTTGTACAGCTACATAGTCTGCTACCCAATGGGCAGGGTAGGATCCTTAGAACGTGGCTGTACAAGGCTGGAAACCAGGCTTAGACTAGTAGTTAGAGATGGCTTGTTATTTTTGCTCTTAGGCCATGCATGATCTACATTGATAACCTTTTCCATGACAACATCTTTTTTTTAATTCCAAGATCATTTCTCACATTGTAGCAATAGGACTGTGCTTTTCATTCAGGCATGAAGGTGGAGGGGCTACATTTGTACATGCTCAAATGTCACCATTCATACTAAATTGTATGTTAATCTGGAATTTTCCTTGAGACATAACATCATAATTTTAAAACAGACCTTGCTCTTGTTCGCACATGCAGGTCATCTTAATGCACCCCGAGATGGCTGTCAGGACCATCAAGTCTGCGGATGCTGCGCAGATGTCTGCGGAGGATGTCCAGTACACCCTCGGAGCGGACTTTCACCGCGGCCTGACCAATGAGGAGGCTGCCAGAAGACGGCAGATTCATGGTCATAACGACTTTGAGATTAACGATGATGAGCCGCTATGGAAGAAATATCTTGGACAGGTGGGCGTGGTGATGTTGTCTGCTTTGTGTGGGAACTTGTGTGGGTTCTAACAGATCACATGTCGGGCTGGCTTTGTCTTACAAAATAAAATCACATTCACAGAAATATGATATATTAATGCAGGTTAATTGACAGACTGGTGCTTAATTGTTGACTTTTAAGGGGGGGGGGGATATGCAAAAGTAAAAAGAACACATTTTTACTACTGTATTGAACCAGCATGAAATTGTCTTTTCAAACGTGTGCTTAAGAGTTGAACATCTGATTAGAATGGTTGGTCATAAGAAAGACATGACCAATAAGCTCCTGTTAATGCTAAAGATGAATTATTCAATCCTAAAGTGAACATGAACATTTTTATTATGATGTGTGCGAGAAAGAGCATATGCAAGCCTAAGATGACAAATAGAGAATTTTTTTATTATTTTCCAGTTCAAAGACCCACTGATCATGCTGTTGCTTGCTTCGGCGTTCATCTCCATTTGTATGAGACAGT
Organism: Branchiostoma floridae; assembly: GCF_000003815.2. Classification (NCBI taxonomy): domain Eukaryota; kingdom Metazoa; phylum Chordata; class Leptocardii; order Amphioxiformes; family Branchiostomatidae; genus Branchiostoma; species Branchiostoma floridae. Next base: position 11,486,427 of record NC_049984.1, read on the forward strand.
TTGATGATGCTGTCAGTATCACAGTGGTGAGTTCTCTCAGACTGTTACTTATGAATATTACTTCATCTCACAGCTTAAAGTTCATGTTTAGAAAAAAGGTGCACCTTACCTATCACTGGAAAGTTTGGGATGCACGACATGAATTTTAGTAGAATGCCAGCAAAACCTGAAGTTCTGTTGTAAACCTGAAGGTTTTAAACAAGTGATACAACAAAGGTTCGGTTATCTATCATGACATTTAAAAGCCAAGAATGATTATATGCTGTATATTTCAAGTGTACAATAGTAGTAGGTAACCCCAAATATACACAAAAGTGCATTGCACTCAGTGTTTACAACCCTGCAACTATAATTTCATAAATTTTATGTTCCTTAACTATGACAGTCACTGTGGAGATTAGGCCAGATAGTTGACTTTTCAAACACTGTGCCACCAATGCTTTGTGTGTTTAGCTATTGTTGCCTAGAAATGCTACAGTATTTGAGATTCATTATACCTTGGCCAATACCTAATGATAACACAATTGTTTGTTTCAGGCAATCATCATTGTAGTAACAGTTGCCTTTGTACAGGTAGGTCCTTTTCCTCCGTGCATTCATGGCAGTTGAAATTGAAGTTTACTGATAAATGATTAGTAAATTTTCCAAGTGCCAGTTAACTATATTTTTTTTAGTAACATTGATGTATTCCCTTATACAGGAATACCGGTCAGAAAAATCACTGGAGGAGCTGACCAAATTGATGCCACCATCTTGTCATTGGTAAAAGCTTTATGTGTTTTTATACGTTTGATACCTTTGCATTTTGTACCTTTAATGCCAAGACCTCTGCTACTATCACACAGCTTTAACACAACTTATACAGAGTTCCTAATTTATGATTTTTATCCTTACGCCTTCCAGTGTGCGGGAAACGAAACTCAAAGTGTTTTTGGCACGCGACCTGGTTCCTGGCGACACTGTGCATCTCTCAGTGGGAGACAGGGTACCTGCCGATGTCAGATTATTTGAAGTATGTCTTAAACTTCTTACCTACTAAGGTAGTTTTTAGCATGGAATAATGTCATTCTTAAATGTAGGATTATATGTACATGTAAATGTGCTGCATAGATATGTTTTTTACATCAAAGTTTTAGTTTTATCATATATTTTATGGAATCCTCTGTTTATACTTACCCGTCATGACGTGTTGTACATTGATGTGTAAATATATGTATTCTGTATACATAGCAAATCAATTGTTACAGTGTGTCTACCTGTGTTAAGGTTAACAGGATATGTTAACATTTGGTTAAGTATAGTAAGGTCAATTAATGCCACTCATCTCTGTTGCCAAGTGTTTCATTTTCTTCTTGTGGTTATTTAAAAATGAAAAGTTTATGATCAATGTTCTGTTTCATAAACATTTCAGGCTGTAGACCTGCAGATAGATGAGTCAAGTTTTACAGGAGAGACGGAGCCAAGCACCAAGTTCACATTCCCACAGAAACTGGCTGGTAACTCAGGCGTGGCGAACAAGAAGAACATTGCCTTCATGGGGACACTTGTAAGGTGTGGGAGGGGAAAGGTAAGGCCAAAGTTTTTACGTAATAGTTGGAACATGCCTCAAGGCCTTCTATTGGGAAATAGAGTCGCTCCACCCACAAAGGGGTTTCTTTGACACCCGAGACGAAGATATTAGAGCTCATAGTACCACATTTTTTCATACTTTTCATACCACACTTTTCTGCACTATGGGGATATAAACACAATAATTGAAGGGGTCTGATTGGCTGAGGGGTAGTGGCCATGTTCTAAATATTCAAAAATTGTCAACCTTATCAATACTGTAGGAAGAACATAAACAAAATACTCAATATTGACTAAAAGCTATTATTGGTCAATATTGAGTAAAAAGTTATTTTCCATTCCAAGTCACCACAAGGATTGTCATTGTCATTATTTACAAATGTTTGCAATCGTAGATCTAAGAGATTTCATAGTTAAGAAATATCTTGAATGTCATTTCAACTATCTGAATAATTCCCTAGTTGCGTAAAACTTGGGAAATATTCATGATGTGGAATAGAATATTTTCAATAGTTTCCAAAGATTGGAAATAGCATTTTACTATCATTTGCCATATTTTACTATTTTTGTAATATTTTGTAAATGGGTCAGTCTGCCAGCAAGAAAGTAATTGACACATCTTTTCAACATATGGGTGGATGTCATGCTGCTCATGCATCAATGGCTGGCTACAAAGGATCCACCAGTGTCTATCAGTGAAATCTAAAAATGTACAGAGGCAGACAACATGGCTTACTTGTCTGGGGGCAATGACCCAGCTCTACCATTCGCAAAATATTTGTAAATGTTTATAAAAGTGAAAGAATCACATTTCAAAATATTTCTGAAATTCTTAAAAGAATTGAAATAGATTTAAATTGTGGCTATTTTGACTTTAAGTATCATTTACAAATGATGTTTAAAAACCCTTGCAGACTTTGAATGCACTCTAGGTCTAGATATGTTGTATTAGTTATTCATGGCAATGACTTTAAGTCAGTATTTGTATATAACAATTTTAGATTACTTTTTTTTCTCACATATATTATTATATGTAGATGATTTGAATTGCTCAAAGACGTAATGTTTTTGAATCCTGTGTTTTTCAGGGAATAGTTATAGGAACTGGGGAGAACTCAGAATTTGGGGAAATCTTTAAGATGATGCAGGGAGAAGAGGTAAGGTTCTGCTATTTCTTCTTGTGTGTGGTTGAAGAAGATCTAGAAAAAAATGTACACTGGGTCCAGTGTGTTTTACATTTCTTTTTCTCTCAAAATTTTAAAGTCCAAGAGCCAATTGAATGATGGCAACAAAAGTAAGCATATGGGTTTGTTTGGAACATGTTATACATACCAAATGGTAATCTGGGCAAATATCTGATAGATCCTCATCGCAGCTAACCTTTTGCATTTCTCCCATCAAATTTTGCAGGCTCCAAAGACACCTCTTCAGAAGAACATGGGTTTACTGGGAAAGCAGTTGTCCTTCTATTCCTTCTGTATCATTGGTGAGTATTTGGTACACGATTTCATTACATACCAGGGCTCAATATTTGTATAGTGTCATAGGCCATATCTTTGTGATATACCTGAAGTAGTTAGCTAATACTAGATAATACACATTTGGTCTGATATTTGTTCAGTTGTATCCTGTTGGCATTTCTGAGGCTGATGCTGAAGTGAAAGACAAACAGCTATGAGCCACCTGAAGCCTGCTCGATACAGCTACCTTATGGCCAATACTTCAAGCATTCCACTAATGCTTGGATGTCAGGCTTTTAGCCAGACATGCATCCAGGCATCAATTGGACGAAGTTAGACACACTAGAATACCCTTGCACTGGGGAGCAGATCCTTTGACAAGCATGAAATTCTGATTGACTGGGCATGCCAGTAGGTCACTTCTGACAGTAATTTTGCCCCTCAGGATACCTTAAAATGCACCATTTTAATTTGAAATTATCTGAAACTCTGCACTTCTGAAGGTGGTCCCGGGACCTCATTATAATACTCAAGTCTATTTCGATTGCTCCGACTCACAGAGAAATTTTGACCCCTACATTATGTCCTAGCTAAAAGCCTGTTAGATATTGATACTACATGTATACATATAGTACCATACACCTCTTGTGAAATGTACAATTTGACCTTGTTCAACTATATACAGTATTGTACATGTTTAATTTCATCTAAGTATGAATACTCTTAAATATATAATCTGTCAGGTATATCATTGATATGATTTTTTTGTATTTCCAAATATTAATGTCCAGATGTGTGTATCATGTCCAAACCATTGTAATTATTAGAGTACCATTCTACCCTGTCAGGTTTGATCATGCTGCTTGGCTGGCTCCAGGGCAGAAAGATGTTGGACATGTTTACAGTGGGAGTCAGGTAGGGGATGTCCTTGTTATTCTGTTCTTATAACATGTACAAATGACTGTGAAAACCTTCTCATGATGAAAGAACACTGTGGAGGCGGAACAAAGCCTATTGATCTATATACAAAAAAGATAATTTTTGCTTGAATAGGATCAGGCAAATAATAGTTGATACATGAAGTTGATAGCTTTGTTAGACCCTAATTATTTTCCCTTCCAAGAAATAATGAACTGAGTTATTTTGAAAAAAAAATAGCTTTACTACATTGAGACATAAAAACAAGTCCTTCTTGTGCAATAATGCATTTTCTGTGTAGACAATTTGTGGCACATAACTCAATAATTCATGATTGTACAGTCTACTGAGCACAGACAATTACATTTTCTTGTTTTTCTTACTGTATGATTATGTTTTGTATTGTATGTAAAGCATAGTTATGAGATAGCTGAAATAGCTAAAACATAATCTTAAGACAGACAAAACATAAGTAGCGTTATAATGTTAACATGAAATGTACTACTTTGGAGGTTAACTTTTAATGGCTCTTAAAAAATGATTATGATGACTAAAGATTTGATATCGTCTAAAAATTTTGATTAATGGAAAGGGTTGTGGATGTATAATATACACTTAACCTTTCGCTTACATGTCTGTGTTATAATTGTCAGTTTGGCAGTAGCTGCTATACCTGAAGGCCTGCCAATTGTGGTCACAGTCACACTGGCACTGGGAGTCATGCGTATGGCCAAGAGAAATGCCATCGTCAAGAAACTGCCTATTGTGGAAACTCTAGGTCAGCATTTTTATCCTTCAACATCTAAGGCTTACATAAGCTTGTTGAAAGATATATGTAAGATTGCAATCTATCTCCTCAAATCTTCAACATGCTTATGGTATACTGGTTTGTTTACTGCCTTGTTTACCACAGTGCTAAGCCTGCCCAATGTCATGAGTACTGAAGTGTAACAAGGGGTGTAACAAAAATTTATTCATCCTTTACACTGTGTAAATGATTAAACTAATGTCCCGGGTATCATGGCACATATCGTAGTGCGAGATGCATTGACAACAAGGCAAAGCATGTCCAGGAAAAAAATATACAAACACCAGAAGTTCTGCTACAGTACCAAGGTCACACACCAAAATCGACATTGACCTTGATCTTTCCAGCACCTTCATGAATACCAAATATCATCTTAATCTAACCAGAGGTTCTTAAGTTATGCTGACTGCAAATATCCAGAAACACACACTGACATGCAGACACGTATCAAAACAGTACTGTATCTCCATTTTTCATGGAGGTAATGAATGTGGAATATCTTATGCCAAAGTGTATGTATACACATTTAGGTCATGATGTGTTGATATTTGATACCCTGCGTGCCTTGCCAGGTTGTGTGAATATCATCTGTTCAGACAAAACTGGGACTCTGACCAAGAACGAGATGACAGTCACCTCTGTAGTCACTGCAGATGGCATCATAGCAGAGGTAACAACCATACTGTAAAATTCATTTTCTTTCCTGGTGGTTTTGCATCAAAGTAGGAGGGAAAAGGAGCTTTTTGCCGTGTTTTGAACTTGCAGTTGTAACAGTTCCTTAGTATTTATGAGTTCCCAATGGTTACTGTGAAAACCACTAAAATAAAGCTACTGCTAAGTTTCATGATTAACAGTAGTACTGATGAAAGGAGCCACAGCAATTTAAGTTATATACTGTATTTAAGTTAAACTGACCACTTATCAGTGTAGTCTTCACTAGAATGTCTGCTCCTGATATTTTTCACAGATCATTTAGTTTGTTTCCTTTGAGAACCTAAGAATAAGTAAGATGCAAAAAAGAAGAACAACAAGGGGCCAGGTGGGCTCAATACAAAACCAAAAGTATTTGCAGTGATTTTCGATTTGCGGTGAAGAGTTCACCTTGAAAACTACAAACGACTAAATAGTTACCATTTGACAGTACCAGCTCCTGTTGTAGTACAGTGTTGCAGTAAACTGCATCTGACACAAAGACTATGTAATGGTTCTGATTGTACTAAGAGATGCTAACTGTATACAGGTGACAGGAGTGGGGTACAACTCAGAAGGCATGGTGTATGTAGAGGGAGCTGAGGCTGACCAACACCTACATGCATCCATATGGCAGATTGGAGAGGTAACCAACATGTACAGAATTAGTAGTACAGAATACTGTACAGAATACAGTACATCTCCTTAATATGATGGCAACTTTTCAATGCTTCTTACAATTACATATGTATTGATTGTCAATGTCCACCTTTTCTTTTCTTCAGTGACTTGTGACATTATGTACATTTTCAAAGATGATTTCAAGTTTCTGGGCATGGTTTAAATATATAAAGTAAACACTGATATTCTAAAAAAGCTCAGGTACTATTTACTATTTTTATGACTTCAACACTATAAGTCTGTTGTCATAAGTCATGGCCATGTTGTTCATGTACATTTGTATGTTTTTGTTTCAGGTTGGTTGTGTATGCAATAATGCTGAGATCAGGACAGAGCAGCTCCTTGGGCAGCCAACAGAGGGCGCTCTTATGGCTTTTGGCATGAAGGTGAGGTAACCGTTACTAATCGGAAAGACCTGGTTAATGCATTAAGGTCTTGTTCCCATATTACAACTTGTATACAAGTTGTCTGGTCTAAAAATGGCAAAAGTGTGTATTTAGATGACTCATATATACCCTTTCATTGATCCTCAGCTGGGTCTGTTCAAAGTCCAGTCCCACTATGAGCGGCTGGATGAAATCCCCTTCAGTTCGGAGAAGAAGTGGATGGCAGTGATGTGTGCTCCACGGAACAAGGAGGTATTGAGTCACTCCAGGTTCAGCAGGTTACAAGTGGTGGGCATGCATCAGTTGTTTCAAGCTGTTGTCTTGTCCTGAACAACCGTGTTCCTGGTGTCCTACTTGTGTCTGGTAGTCTACACAAAAAACTATGCTTCATTGTACAGCATTTTGTTATTGCCTTTGGGGAATGTGCCAAGAAGTTGGTAATCAACCATCTAGTAAATGCATGAAGAAGATCTATAATTTATGCACTTTACACATAAGATACATGAAGTATCACATCAGTTTTGTCCAATTTCATGGTCTTTTTTAATAGTTACAAATGTCACTATGAACATGTGATTCCAGAGAAAGCTGATCTTATGGTAAAAGAACTTAAACATTGTTTCCCTAAACTACATGTGAGATATCCAAAAACTGTTCCTTGTTTATAAGAATCAGCTCAAAGGATCAGCGTCAGTTTATCTTTTCTACTCTGAAGCACCCAGATTTCCTGACATCCATGTATTTATCATGTTGTAGAAGGGTTCTGAGGAATACTTCATGAAAGGTGCCATTGAGCAGGTGTTACAGCAGTGTGTGACGTACAACAGTCGTGGCACAGCTATCCCTCTCACGGAGAAACAGCTCGCAGAGTACTACCACAACGCACAGCTCATGGGCAGGGCTGGCCTCAGAGGTACAGTTGGATAGCTTACCATATTATTGGAATCCTGTAAGAGTGAACTCCAATGTTAGGTCATGACAATTCCCGTGTTAATTACAAATTGTACTAACCTGTGCAGGACAGGTGTAATTGTCCTTGCATCCCTCGTTGTCAGGCAGAGAATGACTTCAGGTGTATCTGAGCTTGACACCCCCATGTGCCTCACTTGGTAGCTCCCAAAGTTCAAAGGTCACCGGTTACCCATGGTTCCTCGCGGCGCATGCGCACCAGTCTACTGTTTGCAGAACTCCTGGCCGAAGTAGTGTTGGGAGGGACTTCACAGGAACATGTAGAATTCCGCCTCTCTCCGGGTGGGCGTCTGCCTGACAACGAGGGATGCAAGGACAATTACACCTGTCCTGCACAGGTTAGTACAATTTGTAATTGTCTCCTGCATCCCCTCTGTTGTCAGTCAGAGAATGACTTCAGGTGACTTCGTAGCCTGAGGCCAGGATCTTACGGCCAAAGTTGCAAGACTTGACAGGTTTCCTGTAGAACTTCTCGAACGTAGATGAAGTAGACCAGTTTGCCATTTTCATTATGTCCTTGGCTGAAACTCCTCTTAATGCCGCAGCTGAGACAGCTGCACTCCTTGTCGAGTGGCCCGTAAACTTGTTAGTGTCCACCCCTGCCTCCTGGAGGACTAACTTTAGCCACCGGGCAATGGTGGTAGAGCCAACCGCCTGATGAGGTTCCACCATTGCCCGAAACAAAAAACTGTCACACAAACGAAAACTTCTAGTTCTAGAAACATATTCCTTCAAATAAAAGACAGGACAAATTCTTTTGTCCCGTGGAAAACTAGGTAGAACAATGTCATGTGTCACTCTGCCAGGCCTAGAAGTCTTTGATAACCTGTTAATGGTGAAACATACTCCATCCGAGGTCTTCTTCTTGTATCTAACATCCAGCAAGGAGAGGGATTGTTCCCTGCCTGCAGACACCAATGCTATCAGCATAACCAATTTCAAAGTAAGTTGCTTGATCGACAAAGTTCTTGCCGGTGACCAGGACTTTAATAAACTTAGAACTCTACTCACGTCCCAAGTATACTGATACTTCGGTAAGGCTGGTCGTAGTTCAAACACTCCTTTCATGAATCTTTTCACTAAAGCATGAGAACCTAAAGGTAGACCTTCCACCGGAAGGTGAGTTGTTGAAATGGCGGACCTATAAACATTCAAGGTCCTATATTGTAGACCCTTGTCAAATAAGGACAGCAAAAAATCTAGAACTTCACTCACAGGTGCTGAAACCGGATCAATGTTCCTTTCACCACACCAGCTGTTCCACTTTTCCCAGGCTGCTGTGTAGAGCTTCTGTGTGCCTGGTCTCCAGGAGGCCAGTAATATCTTACTGACTCCCGGCGAAATGCCGTACTCAGAATGTTGTCTCCGCAAACATGCCATGCGGCTAGACGAAGCTTGTCCCCCTCTGGGTGCGCTCTGCCGGACTCCGGCTGCGTGAGAAGGTGCTTGTGACGAGGTAACAGAACTGGTTCCTCGACCAACATCTCTAGAAGAACTGGATACCAGCAAGCTGTTTCCCACACCGGAGCTATGAGAAGCAGATGAGCCTCGTCTAACTGGACCTTCCTGAGTGTCCGTGCGACCAGAAGGAAAGGAGGGAAGGCATACGGCAGTTCCCACCTGCTCCAGCTCACCGTGAAGGCGTCCGTCCCCACTGCTTCTGGCTCTGGGTGCCAGGAAACGTACTGAGGTAGCTGACGGTTGGTTCGGGACGCGAACAGATCCACCCCCTTGGAGAGTAGTGGAAACTTCGCCTGCAGACTCAGGAACGTATGCCGGTCCAGAGTCCATTCTGTGGCCACGAAGAAATGTCGAGAACTGAAGTCCGCTCGCACATTCTCCTTGCCTGGGATGTGCACTGCTGAAATGGACAGGTTCCTGTCTGTGCACCACTGCCACAGATCCAAGGTCACGTTCAGCAAGTCTAGAGACCTTGTGCCTCCCAGATGATTTAGATATGCCACCACCGTAGAGTTGTCGGAGCGAACTCTGATGTGTCCGCTTTCCATGTCTCTGCAGAAAGCCTGAACTGCCATGGATGCAGCCTGCAGTTCCAACACGTTTATGTGTGCTGTCTTCTCCTCTGCAGACCAGCGACCTCCTGTGTGGATGCCGTTGCAGAATCCGCCCCATCCGACAGTAGACGCATCTGTCTCCACAACCATGTCCGCTGTGGGCAAAAGGATTGGACGGCTGTTGTGGTCTGGAAGAAGATCTCTCCACCACCTTAAGTCTTCTCGCGCTGCCTCTGTCAGCGGCACTGGATGCCCCCAGTCTCCTCTTGTCACTCGGAGAACTGTGATGAGCAGGCGTTGAAGACTTCTGAAGTGAAGTGGAGCGTGCCAAACTGACCCTGTTGTGGCTTGCAGCTTCCCTATCAGACTCGCCAACTCTCTCGCTGAGACGGGCACGACTGCAGACAGGGTAGTGTCCGCCAGCTGTTGTAACTCCCGCAACTTGTTGTCGGGAAGAAAAGTTACCATTCGTGACGAATCTACGCCTGACCCTAGGAAGGTGATGCGTTGTGTTGGCTCCAACACTGACTTCTCTCTGTTCGGAACGAAGCCTAGCTGTGACAGTACTTCCAGCGCTGCCATCAGTGCTTCTCTGCACTCTTCTCTGGATCGGCCAAACATCAGGATGTCGTCCAGGTAGACGATCAGACGGAAACCACGTCTTCTCAGAAGTGCGACGGGCACCTTCAGTACCTTCGTGAACACTCTTGGGGCGCTCGACATCCCAAACGGGACGCAGCGGAACTGGTACAGACGACCTCGCCACTGGAACGTCAGGAATCTGCGGCTGCCCACGTCTACTGGGATGGTGAAATACGCATCTCTCAGGTCGATCTTTCCCATATAATCCCCTGGCTGGATGAGATCTTTCAGAATGGCTAGACTCTCCATCTTGAAGTGTCGAACCTGTAGAAACTTGTTTAGTGGCTTGAGGTTGATAACGGGTCGCAAACCTCCCGTCTTCTTTGGTACTGTGAACAAAGTTGAAACAAACTGGGTGCGGTTGTAGACAACCTCCTCTATCGCACCCTTGGTAAGTAGAGTTCTTACCTCCTCGCTGAGGACTTCCACCTGCTCTGGACTTCTTGGTCTGCAGTGTGGAATTCTCTGTTGTACTGGCGGCGTTGTCGCAAACTCCAACCTGTACCCCGTAACGCATTGTAGAATCCAGGGGTCTGAAGTCACCTGCTTCCACTGCTGCAGGAAGTGGACTAGCCTGCCCCCGTGAAGTAGCTGAGAGTCGTCGGGTACAGGTTGAAGGTCGGTCGAACGCCGAAGTGCTTCTCTTGTCAAGGATGAAACTTCTACTTGTCTGACTTCTTCCCGTCCCCCTGCTTCTGAAAAGACTGGGACGAACTCTTGTTGTAGTACTGGCGAGACCCGCCGTAGTTTGGCCTACTGTAGTTCGGCCTCGGCATGTAGTTGTAGCGATAACCTCTGTTGCCGCCCCCTGCCGTTCTGTAGTTGGTACGACGACCACCTCGTCTCGAGCTGGTCTGTCTCTTCTCTGCCTGTGTCAGCATGCCAGAGAGCACCTTGCTCTCCGAAGACAAATCCTTTGCCTTAGTTCCCAGATCAGGCGGGAACAGAAAGTTGTTGTCCTCTGACGGGGTCCGGAACAGATCCCTGAAGGTCTTCTGAGAAGACTCGGCAATAAAAGAACGGCGTGTGAAAGCTAGATGAGAATGGGCTGAACCCAGGAGTAACAGAGCTGTGCCAACACAATCTATCATGTCCAGTTGCAGTTCCTCAAAACTATCCTTACTGGAACGCTGGATTAACTGCCAGAGATTGATCAATGGAGTTCCAACTTGCACTAGATTGGTATGCACCGACTTGAGAGATTTATCGTGAGAAACAATCACATCACCTTGTTTCTTGTCATTCTCCAGAACGGCCCTGGACACGTTCTCGTTGAAGGCCGGCACTACCATCGTTGATGGGGCGTTGTCTGGCAAGTTGTACTTCTGTTGCCAAGCCTCTAGATCAGCCCCGCGACACTGCTTGCTGTGCTTGAAGTATTTCTCCGTCTCCTCCAACACGTTGTCGTCAGCAACCCAAGGGTGCTTGACGGTCTTGTTCGTCGGGTCGAACGGCTTCCATGCCGACTGCCCGCCCTCCGAGACGTCCGACACACTTTCTTCCTCCGTCTCGACTCGAGCTGGGGACCGCCGGTCATGTCGCCGCCGCCGCTTCCCCGGCGCAGACCCCGTTGGAGACGCAGACCGCCGTTTCTTCGGCTGCGAAAACTGCGACATCATCAGCTCTTGGAGCCCATCTAACTTCTCTGAAAGTAATGAAAAATTATTCTCCAAGGCAGTAATACGTACGCCGCTAGCATCAACCAGCTCCGGCTCTGACGGGATGTCGCCATTATTGTTGCCATCCTTCCTACGCTTTCCGTCACCGCCGCCGTCGCTCTTTTCGCCATTCTTCTCCTCCTCGCTCACTTCGACGGTAGAAGGCAGGTCTACTTCTTCATGAGCGGGAGACTTCGGCGGTTGGTGCACTTCAGCAGCCACCAAAAGACCGCGAACAGCGCTCAATCTCGGCATCGAAGGTGACGAAGAAGGCTGACGACTGTCATGGCGCCCGCCCGGGCGCACATGTCGGCGCATGCTTCTCGGGGAAGCGCCGTCTTCTTCGCGCCGTCTCTCGCTGGAACGCCGCTCCGAGCCTCCTCGGCCGCTTCTAGCGTGTCGCCCAGCAGTTGAAGACTTCGAAGAAGCCCGCGTACGGTTCTTAAAACGCTCCTTGTCGCGTTTAGAACCCATTTTCAGGAGCTGGAAACACCGGGGGTTGACAGAATCGCTCAAAAAATTAGACTGGTGCGCATGCGCCGCGAGGAACCATGGGTAACCGGTGACCTTTGAACTTTGGGAGCTACCAAGTGAGGCACATGGGGGTGTCAAGCTCAGATACACCTGAAGTCATTCTCTGACTGACAACAGAGGGGATGCAGGAGACAATGGTAATATTTGTTTCTCACTCTTTGATTTGAATGAAGTTGTGAAAGGTATGAGGTTTTCCTGGAATACTTCCCTGCCTTTGATTTCCCTGTAGCTCAACTGGTAGCAGCCTCACAGTTGAGCTCCTGGTTCCAATTAGTTGGTAACTGGGAGACCCCAGTTCGATCCTGGGTCAGTTCATCTTGGTTGGGGAATAAAATGGGGTCAGGTTTCGTGGAGGCACCTCGAGCATGTTCAAGGGAAGGGCTAGCAACTCCACCCTGTCAAAATGTACCTTGCTACTGAGACAACCAGAAAAATTACAACTTAATGTGTGTGCAAATAGGTGTTACAAAAGTCTGAACAAACAAACAAACTTTCCCCCTCTGCAGTTCTGGGTATGGCGAGAGGCCCCGCCCTGGGGAAGCTGACCTTCGTGGGGATGGTCGGCATCATCGACCCTCCCCGCCCCGGTGTGGCAGAGTCCATACGGACCCTACAGGGGGGAGGGGTGCACATCAAGATGGTGACCGGGGACTCGGAGGACACTGCAGTTGCAATTGGTGAGTTACTAGATTTCGGGATCAGAATGATTTGGCCCTTTACCAACTTGGCCCAACTCTGCTGGGGTTAGGGTTAGGGTTAGGGAGATGGTTAGGGTTATGGTTAGGGTTAGGGTTAGGCGTATCGTTAGGGTTAGTTTAGGGCCAGGTTGGGTTTGGGTAAGGGTTGGAGTAGGGTTAGGTATTTGGACCAACTTGACCAAGTTTTTTGGCCAAGTTGGTCCGATAAGCCATGGGCCAAGTTGTACGAAGGACCATTGGGTCAAAACGTGTTTTAGCGAAGGAGCTGTGTGCTCACAGCAAAGGGGTTGCGTGCTCGGCGAACGAGCTGTGTGCTCACAGCGAACGAGCTGTGTGCTCACAGCGAACGAGCTGTGTGCTCGGCGAACGAGCTGTGTTCACGCAGAAAAGGGGCTGCGTGCTCAGCGAACGAGCTGTGTTCACGCAGAAAAAGGGCTGTGTGCTCAGCGAACGAGCTGTGTGCTCACAGCGAACGAGTTGTGCTCACGCAGAAAAGGGGCTGCGTGCTCAGCGAACGAGCTGTGTTCACGCAGAAAAGGGGCTGTGTGCTCAGCGAACGAGCTGTGTGCTCACAGCGAACAAGCTGTGTTCACGCAGAGAAGGGGCTGCTTGCTTAGCGAACGAGCTGTGTTCACGCAGAAAAGGGGCTGTGTGCTCAGCGAACGAGCTGTGTGCTCACAGCGAACGAGCTGTGTTCACGCAGAAAAGGGGCTGCGTGCTCAGCGAACGAGCTGTGCTCACAGCTCATATTGGCATCGGTCCCTTATAGGTCAAAGGTTACGTCAGAAGCGTGTCAACAAATTTGCCTTGTTTTCTTCGTGTTCGTGTCAGAATTATTCCGTGTCTGAATATCTTCGTGTCCGGATAATTCGTGCCCGGATTTTTCTGTGGCCAAAGATAACGGTGAGTGTTCTGTTACTTTCTTTTGCATAAGTAAACATCAACTAAACAAGAAGAAAAGTTAGACAAAATTATAAACACATGTGGAACGTTGTTATATTTTCAGCCACGTGTTAACGTTGTTGTCGATGAGAAATCTGATTTTTTTTTATTAATTTTCTCTTGTTCACAGATTGAAGTCCTCTAACTTGACAGACGCCACTGATCACGGTAAGGCAATGTTTTAGTACCATAAAGAGTTAGAAAATTTACAACTGTACGAGGCATTAATATTTGGTAAAATATTTTTGCTTTAAAGTAAAGTTTAAAAGTTGCACTTCGGCCCAAACCAAATTGGCCAACTCAAAACAAGGCAGCGTTTTGAATACCCTCTTTCCCGTCGACCATATTAGGGAAAATATCACAGTGTGCAGAATTCCTGGCCCTCGAGATAACTCTGTTTCCGATCATAAGTTCCTTGAGTCTGTATTTCCATTTTACGCAATCTGTTTTTTTTTTCGCCTTGCAAAACAAAAGGACTGTGGTAGGTCCGTTACACGGGCTTTGATCTTAGCCCCCTTCATTGCCTTGTTAAGTTGTTTGCACCTACGAGGGATAATGACTAATTGGGACTGATTTATTGTTTGTGGGTAGTATGCATTCCACGTTGTCCGAAGCGCAACTTTTACCCGAAGCGCAACTTTTAAACTTACTTTAAAGCCAAAATATTAACGCCTCGTACAGTTGTAAATTTTCTAACTCTTCATGGTACTAAAACATTGCCTTACCGTGATCAGTGGCGTCTGTCAAGTTAGAGGACTTCAATCTGTGAACAAGAGAAAAGAAAAAAAATCAGATTTCTCATCGACAACAACAAGTGGCTGAAAATATGACAACGTTCCACATGTGTTTATAATTTTGTCTAACTTTTCTTCTTCTTGTTTAGTTGCTTTTTTCTTGCGCAAAAGAAAGTAACAGAACACTCACCGTTATCTTTGGCCGCAGAAAATCCGGGCACGAAATTATCCGGACACGAAGATATTCAGACACGGAATAATTCTGACACGAACACGAAGAAAACAAAGCAAATTTGTTGACACGCTTCTGACGTAACCTCTGACCTATAAGGGATCGTCCACTGTACTACAACTGGGTGTGAACAAGATAGTGATAGTGAACACGTGATACTCTCCAAGCAGAGGTTAGGCGCTGGCTGTTTTTGTAAACGTTTTTTAGTCAGGGTTTTGACAATACAAGATACATTACAAAATAGAAAGCCCGATGGAAACGAGTAAAAAACGTTTAAAAAAACAGCCAGAGCCTAATAACCTCAAGGTTGCTGGAAAAGCGTAGACGTGGAACAGATAGGGGTAAGCCGGCCAAAGGAATACAGCTTTGCGACCTCGGGATGGATAGGTCGACCATTGGGCCAAATTCTTCTTTTTCAAGTGGGGTGCTTATGTGTCAAATGTAAAAAAAAACATAAGAGAGTGATGTGTGTTCACGCCCCTTTTCTGCGTGAACACAGCTCGTTCGCTGTGAGCACACAGCTCGTTCGCTGAGCACACAGCCCCTTTTCTGCGTGAACACAGCTCGTTCGCTCTGAGCACACAGCTCGTTCGCTGAGCACGCAGTCCCTTTTCTGCGTGAACACAGCTCGTTCGCTCTGAGCACACAGCTCGTTCGCTGAGCACGCAGCCCCTTTTCTGTGTGAACACAGCTCGTTCGCTTAGCACGCAGCCGCTTTGCTGTGAGCATACAGCTCGTTCGCCAAGCACACAGCTCGTTCGCTGTGAGCTCACAGCTCTTTCGCCGAGCACGCAGCCCCTTTGCTGTGAGCACACAGCTCCTTCGCTAAAACACTTTTTGACCCAATGGTCCTTCGTAAAGTTGGTAAAGTGCCGAAGCATCTGACATCCCTAGAATCCTATCTGTAGGCCACAGATTGATATTTGAATCTAGTCTTTCAGCATTTTGTTGCTATCAGAATTATGAGGCAACATATGGAAAATGATGAGATACATTATTATTCTGTATCAGATTCATAGAATTTACTTGCTGTGACCTAAGTGCATGTATTACTGCTGATGTGTTCTGACAGGTAGCAGACTGGGTCTGTGTGCCCACGGCAGCCATGCCATGTCAGGGGAGGAGATAGAGAAGACTGACATCATGGAGCTGTCACACAGGATACACTCAGTATGTAGCACCACCTTGATTTATGATAATAAGGACAATCCATCAACTCCTTCTTAAGTCTTTCTCTTTCAAAATCTAAAACAAGATTTGGCCCCTGTAGTTACTGTCTGCCCCAAGAGCTATTTACCGCTCAATAATCACAACCATAACACAGGGTATCAAAACAAAACGTTCTGATGCAGTACATATACCTATGAAAGCTGCCAAGGGGCCCATTGAATTTTCCTTCATTTTTTCCAACCCCCACCCACTTGTCAATTGTCATAAGGATCTATCTATAGCTTCTTTACTGTTACAATGACTTAAGGCTATAGATTGGCAATGCTAGTTTTCAATTTTGGTCATCTGTCAGCCTTTGATTATCAGCATAATAAAGATTGATGTTTCTACACAGGTCTCAGTGTTCTACAGAACAAGCCCAAGACACAAACTCAAGATTGTCAAGGTAGATTCCAGCTTCTTTGTTATGATATCCCTAGACAATGTATAATGTTTGGCAATTACAATAGGTGACCCATGTAAGCCTTAGAAGTGCTGGGTTTTTTTTCTGATCATAAGGCAGGATGAAAGTTTACTTGATGTTGCCATGAACACGTGTAGTAAAACTAAAAGGTAAAGGCTAAAGGTAGTTCCAAGTACCCAATTTTACACCTGGGTGGAGTAATGCAAGTTGTGCTTAGTGCCTTTTCCAATGACACAATGGAATTTGTAGGATTTTAAGGATCTCATGTTTGCTAGTGCCTAGCCACTTGGCCATTCAGTGTCACTTAAGATTCTGATAATTACTTAGTATGCATGCAAATGTTTACATCAGATGCTTTTCCCACCATTATAAAACAGGCTGTCCAAGCTAACGGTGACATCGTGTGTATGACCGGAGATGGTGTGAACGATGCCGTGGCTCTGAAGACAGCTGACATCGGTGTGGCCATGGGGAAGGTGGGGACAGATGTCTGTAAGGAGGCCGCAGACATGATCTTAGTGGATGATGACTTCTTCACTATCATGTAAGATACAGAACATCTTCACATGACTTGTGTACTCTTTGACCATGACCTTCATTGCCAAGACGTTTCCAATATTGGAGTAGGATCTCGCTTCTTTTAAAGAAGTTGACTTTAACAGACGTTAAGTCGTTCCAATGCCTCATTGTCAATAGGGAAGTATCCATCTCTATTTTTTAAGCCCTTGGGCCACACAGCTGTTCAAGTACAGATGATACTATAACGGCGCTAGTTTACTGATAGCAATGTGTGTTAAGCATAGTTTACGCTTTTTCTCAAGAATGCTCAGTGCAAAGCAGAGAAGCAGTACACTGTATGTACCATTTTGTCTGACCCTGTTTGTGCTTAATTGTGATTGTGTTTATTGATCTCTTAAGGTCTGCTATTGAAGAGGGGAAGAGCATCTTCTACAACATCAAAAACTTTGTCAGATTCCAGCTCAGCACGTGAGTTTGTAGTTTTTCTTGCGCAAGTCTCCTCCTATGCATGGAGTGTGATATTAAGACTTTAGGCCTGGACTTGACCTGTGTTTGTGTTTTGCATAAGAATAGTTTAAGGACATTGAACGTGAAAGTGATTTTTTTTACAAATTCAATTAACAGTGGACCGTGACTTAAAGTACTGTCCTAAGGATAGTGACCCTTTCCAGTAGTGTGCATGTGGGCTCAGTGCCACAGCCAGGATTTGAACTCATGACTTTTTGGTCCATAACTGGGTCACCAAGACTGCACTATACATGCTACCTATGAAAGGACACATCACACATAGTCAAGAAGCAGATGTGTTTTATAAACATATACACTGTCCGACTCGAAAGACTTTGTCCTTAAATATGTAGTTAATTGTATTGCATACTTACCTTACCTTACCTAGTCCCATCCTCATGTCTGAGGGTCGGGGACTATGGTAGCATCCAGTATCAGCCTCCTCCACTCCCTTCTGTCCCTGGCTCTGTGAGCGCACTCAGCCAGTGGCATGCCCATCCACTCCCGGATGTCATCGCCCCACCTCCTTCGTGGTCTCCCGCGGCTCCTCCTTCCATTGATGGACCCTTGTAGAATGTGGGTGCTGATGTTGCCTGCTCTCGTGACGTGACCAAAGTATTGGAGTTTTCTTCTTTTTATGATGTTCAGCAGTGTCCTGTCCACTCCCAGCTGTTCCAACACCGAGTCATTTGTGCGATGTTCAGTCCAGCTGACACGGAGGATCTTTCTGTAACATTTCATCTCCAACGCCTGAATCCTGCGGATGTCACTGGCGTGTAGAGTCCATGCCTCACAGCCATACGTGATCACCGGCCAGACAAGAGTCCTCAGCACCTTCAGTTTGATGGCTGTCTTGAGGGATCTGTCCTTCCAGATCACATCTAGACTTCAGAGGGCTGCCCGAGCTGTACCTAGACGAATGCTGATCTCATGGCTGCAGCTGGCTGTTTGTTCCATGGTAGAACCCAGGTACTTAAAACTAGAGACCTGTTGTAGTTGCTCTCCTCGGCAGGTGACTGTCACTACGGTGGGTTCCTTGGTAACGGCCATCACTTTGGTCTTTTTGGTGCTGATTTCCAGCTGATACTCACTAGAGACGCTGTCTGTGGAGTCCAGCAGTTCCTGGAGTCCTTCAGGTGTAGTGGCTATCAGTGCTATGTCGTCGGCAAAACGGAGGTTGTTGATGATCCTGCCACTTACATTGACACCAATGTTGGGCTGTTCCTCAACCGATTCCCTCATTACAGCCTCTGAGTAGAAGTTGAAACACATCGGCGACAACAAGCAGCCTTGCCTTACACCCTTACTGACTGCAAACCACTCTGTAAGGTCATCTTCCACTCTCACTGCTGCTTGCTGGTCCTTGTAGAGATTGCATAGCAACTTCACCAAGTGCCCTGGAACTCCCATGGATTCCATCACCTTCCACAAGGTTTGATGATTAACAGAATCAAAGGCTTTCTTGTAGTCGATGAAGGCCATAAAGAGCTTCACGTTGCTTTCCCTAGCTTTCTCCATCAGTATCCTCAAGTTGAAGATCTGGTCCCTCGTCCCCACCCTCTTTCTGAAGCCCATCTGCTCTTCAGCAAACTCCTGCTCTGCCACTCTCTCCATACGCCGATGGAGGATTCGGAGGAGGACTTTACTAACATGAGATATGAGGGCTATAGTGCGGTGTTCTGAACAGTCAATGGTGCCAGGTACCTTGGGGATGGTAATGAAGACGGACTTCACCCAGTCAGACGGCCACTGACCAGTGCTGACGACCTTGTTGCAGAGTTTACACAGCAGCTTTGTTATTGTTGGGTTACCGGTCTTCAGAAGCTCCGCAGGGACGTCATCTACACCTGCTGCCTTGTTCTTTGGGAGACGTTGGATCGCTTCTTCCACCTCTGACTCTAGGATTTCCGGGAAGGTGGCGCTTTCAGGTGAGTTCCCCTCTTCCTCTGTTGTCCTGTGGCTGTTTCCAACATCTGTATTGTCACTGTACAGCTTCTCGCAGTATTCCTTCCATCTTTGAAGAATGCTTTGTAGGTTGGTCAGTATGCGGTTATCAGCTGCTTTGATGTTCCTCTGTCTAGGCTGAAAACCTCGTCGCAGTTTCTTGATGGTAGAGTAGGCTTTCCTTGAGGTGCTGTTGCTTTGCAGGCCCTGTTCTATATCGGCACACTGTTCCTCTAACCACTTTGCCTTGTCATGCCTAGCTTCTTTCTGGATTTGTCTGTCCAGTTCTCTGTAGCGTTGGTCCAAATTTACAGTGGTGCTGCGCTGGGCTTTCAAGTCCCGCCTTCTGTCCATAAGGTCCAGTGTACTTTGTCTTATCCAGGGGTGGTTCGCTCTTCTTGGTGCTTTACCAAGGGTCTTTGCTGCAGTGGACTTTATTACTTCATTGAAAGTAGTACAGAACCTATCCGATGTGCTTTCTTCTTCCAGCAGATTCAATGCTTCAAACCTGTTGTTAACTTCGATGTTGTATTTTTCCCGCATTGCTGGATTTTCTAGTGCTGCCAAGTTAAGTTGGGTCCTCTTGTTTTTCAGGGCATTCCGTTTAATCCGGAGCCTGAGAGTTGCAATTACAGCGTTGTGGTCCGATCCGCAGTCCAGTCCTGGATAGGAACGGCTGTTGGTGACACACTTTCTCCATCTATTGTTGATGAGAATGTAGTCAATTTGGTTCCTGTACCTTCCCCCGGGCGCCTGCCAGGTGTACCGTCTTCTTACATGGTGCTTAAAACCAGTGTTTGTAATGAACAGACCGTTGTCCTGGCAGAATTCCACTAGACGTTCTCCGCGCTCGTTGGCTGTGCCAAGGCCAAAAGGACCGCACACGTCTTTCTCGTCTCTGTCAGCTCCTACTTTGGCATTAAAGTCTCCTGCTATCATCACCATGTCCTGGCTTGGGCAGTCTTGCAGTATCTGCTGTAACTGATCGTAGAAGGCTTCAACTTCTTCGTCAGGGGCATCTGCAGTTGGAGCGTACACCTGTACGAAGGATACATTGAAGGGTGAGGCCATGATGCGCACATAGAGGAGTCTGTCGCTTACTGCTTTGTAGGCCAACATGCTCCTAGCCGCTGCTTTAGACATCAAGACCGCAACTCCCCTCCTGTGGATGTCTCCTCCTGAGTAGACAACTAGTTCTCCTCCAGTAGTGGTGAAGTAACCTGTACCAGTCCAATGGGTTTCAGCGACACCTAGGACACTGATGTTACACCTTTCCATTTCCCTGGTAACGTTGTCCAGCATTCCTGCTTTGTACAGTGTACGCACATTCCATGTTGCGATTCTTAAGGTTGATCGTAGGTTGATTCTGCCGGGATTCTCCCTACCGTCAGTAGTGGGCCTCCCGTCATTGTTACCCTCAGGGTTTGAGTCCACCACATCATCCTCTGTCCTAGGGTGGATACCAACAGCATCCCCCTCTTCTCCAGTAGCCATTAGCCATAGGCGGTGTAGGGAGCTCTGGGTAGGGGTCTGTACCTCGGCTCGCACATCGTACCTTGGTCTGCACCTTTGGGGCCTGTCTGCTGCACCCGACCGAACATCAGTAGGGTGGACAGGCACCACTGTACCTCACTCACCTCCCAACTCTCACGTGTTGGCTCCAAGCGCCACACCCCGGCACACCGCTTCAGCAGGCGGGCTAAACCACGTTGAGGGGGTGGCACCACTTGGTGGTGTCACTGCCAGTAGAGGACTGGGAACCCACTGGCGTAAACTTCCCACGAGCACTATGGAAGTACAACAGTATCAGCAGAGAGTGATGGACGGGAGTCTTGGTCCCTCCAGGAGATTGTATCCCGCCCTAATGGCTACTGTATCACTATTATGATACAATACCATACTAAACCATATGATGTGATCATAACAAAGTACCAACACTTCCATTGTATTCAGTACATGTGTGATGAAGGGTATCTCTCTATCCTATTGTTATGTACAGGAGTATAGCAGCCCTGTCCCTGATTGCCCTGTCCACCATGAGTGGCCTGCCAAACCCACTCAATGCCATGCAGATCCTCTGGATCAACATCATCATGGACGGGCCTCCTGCTCAAAGGTTTGCTACATCACATACCTGTAGGGCATGCGGTTGTCAAGTCACAGCTTACTGCAGTCATACTGAAAAGAGCTAACTGAGATTATTTGTTTAATCATAATTATTACTTTTGATTATAACATGCATACATAAGAAGATAAGATAAAAGAAAAAAAGTCCTATGGCTGCTCCTGGGGCAATTACTGTCGTATTGAGGTCATCTGACTGGCGCCGAATGGCAGCTTGCTCCACATCCTTGCGATTTAGCCCCGCCTACTGTAATCTCCTCACAATTTAGGCCATTGCTGCAATGAGAGAGTAGTCGGCCTACCCAATATGTAACAAAAAGCCAATTGTTATTGATGTACAAGAAATTAACAAAAATCAATGGACTAGCGAACAAGTGAAATGATAATAAAATCAAATGAAGTATAAAATTGAACAAAAGTTAAAGAAACCAAAATACATCCACTAACAAGTTTAGCATGCTAAAGGTTACACTGCCTTCCCTGCAGCCTGGGAGTAGAGCCTGTGGACAAGGATGTGGTGAGGAAACCTCCACGGAGTATCAAAGACTCCATCATCACCAAGTCTCTACTGGGGAACATTCTCATGTCAGCTATCATCATTGTCAGTGGCACTCTCTGGGTCTTCCACAGAGAGGTAGGATTAATACTCTCTTGCTTTATACAAATCATTACAATGTAGACAAAGCATGTTTTCACTCAAGCACCCTTGCTGTTCTTGATAAGCGTGTGCGGTTCTTTTATGTGCAGAGGTTTGACACTTTTGGCTAAAACCTAAATCTTCCTCATCCATGGGGTGCCAGCTTTTTGTCACCATCCAATATAATGATAAGACTCCTTTCCAATTGTGGTGTGAATCCTGGCTGCTGGCTCTGCATAATTTGATGCAAATGTGGAGAGTGGCACGGTGCATAGACCTCTACACCATGAAGACATAACGATAAAGTGCTCATATAATTTGACTGGATTCCTCCAAGAGCAAAGTGGTTGCCATAGTGCATAGCGTTGTAGGTTTTATATAGCATACACATGTGATTTGTTCTGTACAGAAATATGTATAATTACTGCAATCATGTTCCAACCTACCTCAATACATGGCTGTACTTTCCACAGATGATGGACAACATCATCACCCCAAGGGACACGACTATGACCTTCACCTGCTTTGTGTTCTTTGACATGTTCAATGCCCTCAGCTCCAGATCACAGGTAACAACCCCCTCTATCTAACATAGATGGTATTACAGTCCTTCATTTGTTGATTCTTTGTGTTCAGGTCCTGTGTTCATGCTACATGAGATACATGTATCTAATCTCAGAATAATTCAGCACACTACTTTTTAAGTGACTGTTAATAGTTAATACTGTTTGCCTTCACATAAAGTGTGTTTACCATTTCCAACTGATTCAGCTTGCTTGATTCAAGTTGGTTCAGATTTTGAATCAAACCTGCAGGATGATATATTAGCAGGCTTTCAATCATGTTCGTTTAACATTTATATAATCAGTATATAATCTTCAGGAGCATTTGCACAAATGAAGTTTGTTATTTTTCGTTTTCAGACCAAGTCCATTTTTAAGATTGGCTTGTTCACAAACCGTGTGTTCCTGTATGCTGTTGGAGGCTCCATTATCGGCCAGCTGTTGGTGATCTACTTCCCACCTCTACAGAGGGTGTTCCAAACAGAGGCACTCAGATTGGAAGGTACAGGCATAGCTATTTATAATATTGTTATTATATCATTATTATGACAGCAGTAGCAAAACATAAAGTATTGTAAGCTTTTTTCTCTTGGCAGTAGATAAATGGAGGTAATCTTGGTGTGTTAAAATGAAGAAAAAACAGTTCTGTAGCACAGTAGTAATACACTGTAAGAGCATATTTGCAGTGTCATGCAGTTGCAGTGCTGATGACACTTTTATGATATGAACATGAATGCCTACTGGAATTTGTCTCATTATGGGGCATGTTGAAATGTTAGTTCTTCCCTCACACACATTTTCTTATCTCCCTCTCAGATATTGTTCTCCTGGTGGCGCTGACTTCAACAGTCTTCATCGCATCAGAGGTTAAAAAGCTGATCCAGAACATACAGTCCAAACCATACGACCAAGTAAAGATAGACGAGTTTGATTATGTATGACACAGCAGAATGCTGATGATTGGGGCCAACGGTCTTGTTTATAATTATATTAATGAGCATTTTACATTAGCTGAAAGCAGATACCTGGAATGATTTCCATCTACATGTACTTAACTTTCATGTACACTTATCTATTGTTTGTTCTATTTGTTGTTACACAAGAGATTGTTACAAATTATAGTAAAACTACACTGAAACAAATGTCATGACTATTTAATGATTGCAATGGCTATTAGATTGCACATAGTTGAAGATGGCTCTAAGCTTTTAATAGTACATGTTGTATACAATTTGTTTCCAGTCTGACCAAAAATGCCTTGTACTTATAATAATATGTACCCTACACATATCATTATGTAACATGTGGATGTGTAGTAATGTTTTTATACTTACATGTAAATGTACTGGTTAATTTTGTTTGATAACATTGATCAGTATGGTGATTACAGCACAAGATGAACGGTCACTACATGTACTAAGTTAAAGAGATTTACCTTAGATTGTGTTGAGTATTGTTTATTCAATGCAGCTGTTGAAATATGATTTTTACTTCCGAGGAGTTTATCAGGGTCTACAGTAACTGCAGCAAAGATCAGCACCACAACCATCAAATGAACATATTATAGTTCTGTGAAGTTCTATGTATTGAAATAGTGAATGTCACTATAATGATAATGTTGTGGCAGGCTGTCCATGATTCAGAAGTTGGCCACTTAGTGGACCAAGAATGGCCATAGCTAGGTGACATCACTGTGTGTTTATAGGACCACAACAATTTGAAGATTCCAGGGGGTAAAATCATTTTTTATGGATTAAATACTAGTAGTTTAAGGCCCAAGATCACACTGATAAGTAATAGTTGACTGAAAGTGGGCGGAAAATGCTCCCACCAGCCCTCTATTTTGAGATTTAGAGATGAAATAATCCAAAGAAGAGATTATATGACAATGTATATTGTAAACTGTGTTACAAACATACAAGAGTAAGAAGTATTGTAAAAGGTGACATGTCAAGATGTACCTCTATTGATTGAGAGTGTTTGTAATGATGACTATTTCTTCATCAGCAAAGTAATGGACCAGAGTAGTGAGGTGTAACAAACAGAAAAAAATGTGATGTTTTAGAACATTGCCAACATCTTGTGACACATGTAACATTAGGAAAGGCACCAAATAAAAGTTGTATTCAAAAGAGTACTACTGATACTTGAAAGCCTCATGGTGGGAAATTTTGCTTGCATTGTTTATGGTCTAGATAGGTTAAGGCAAAGAAAATCTAGAAGATACATGTGCTTCTGAAGTTGACTCACATAAATTTTTATTGCCTAACATTTCCACTTAGTTAGTATGCCTGTAACACCTCCATTCTGCTTGGAGATTGGTCTTGTGATGGACACATCTGGCAACTGAAGTCACTCCAAGACACTCCTACAAACCCTAAACTTGCCAGAGAAAAACACACAATAGAAAATACACATGTATGTACATATAAGGAAAAATACTCCATCAAACATTTCTACAGCACTTTAATGCATGATTTTTATCTATACAAAAGCTATAGTGGTGAGCCAGATGGGTTGGAATTACAGTCCTGTGTTGATTTTAGTTGCTTTTAATCAATATGTAGCTTCATCAGACACAAATACATTGTACACATGTACACGGAGTGCTGGTATCACTTCAGTGGCACTGTCCTCCATCATAACAGTACCACCTTCACCAATACAATGTACCCATGAGACCTGCTATACAGCAATATCTGGCAATGCCAGTGCAAATGGATAGCAACACTGCACTCATTTTGCCAATGTATGCATGTGCCAGGAAAAAGGTACATGCATGATGAGAATGGGCCAGCTATACATTTCTACTTTATTTGCTGATACTGGGGGTAAATCTGGTACAGGAAACATTCTTCAGAAAGTCTTCAGCCAAGGTTCGGTGCCACCTCTATGCTGTTGATCCTCAGTACTGTACAAGGCTGGGAGTGATCTGAAACAAGAAATAATGTAACAAACTTGTGAACACAAAAGCACAAAATCTTATGTTATTAATACAGTAGAAGCCGCTTAATTGCACTGCCTATTTGCCAGTAAACTTCGTGCAATTATCTGACTGGTGCAATAATGCGAAGTTATCTTGCTGGACCGCACTGTTTTGCGATTTTAGGATTCCGTGCAGTTAACAGAAGGGTGCGTTTATCCGGTGTGAAATTAACTGGCTTCTACTGTACCTCCAAAATCCTATTCAATCTGCTTATTGTCATAGACATTTGTTGTCAGTATTACTCAATAAAAAGAAATCATATGAACAATTTACAAGGCCAACACCATTCCACCATTACCTGTAGGTTCTGCTGTTACATTCTACAGTAAAGTAGTAAGGGACCGTACGGCGTTTAGTGAGGGGGGAGGGCCGGTCGCCAGAGGGTCGGGTCAAAAAATTTTTGCTAGGCCCTCCCCCCAGGTAAAATTTTTTTTGCTAGGCCCTCCCCCCTCCTATCAACTTTGAAAAAAATATTCAAGATGCCAATAAAACACTGCGCTCAAATTTGGAAATGTGCTTTGCGTCATATCATACTTTTTCATGATTTTCATCGCGAAGCAGATCTCTCACCCCTAGCAAAAAAAGGAAAACAGAATGGCTCAAAATATCTTAATAGAGGGATAAATATCAGTTTCATAGAGGCATGAATATTTGCTTTATATAAGCTATTTCATTGTTTTGATATTAAAACAACACCTAGAAAGCATTTGCATCTGGATTTCTAGTAGATTTGCATCACGAAGCGGCGCGCGCCCCGCTCCCTAAATTGACGTATTGCGAGCTTGCGGGCCTGAGCGGCTTGACGGAAACTTTTTTCAATTTACATATATTTTGGACTTTTTCTTGGGTCTGTGGTGGTAATAACTTACGGTAAATCGGAGGGGGGGGGGGGGAAATGAAAACCAAAACGACAGCACGATTCGACTAACCAAAACTGTAGTGGGGAGGGGGGCGCCGACGCGTGACGCTGATTTTCCCACGGCGGGGTAGACCGGTCGCCTCTCTCTAGCCGCCGGCGGGTGTGATTAGAACGTTAGACTTGCAGGAGATCTTTTAGAAATGCCACGCTTTTTTTGCCACGATTTCCTGCATTGCTTTTTTATGGGAAAATTTGCTGGTTAGATGACATTTCTATGAAAAAAAAATACGAGGGTTTCAAGTTTTTGAGAACGACGTTCCATGTCCGGCGCCAAAGGCATGAAGAATCGCAAGGTAGGTCCGGGAAAATTTTTAAATCTTGACCCTCTTAAAAGCTTTTTCCTTCAGTTTGAGGGAAATATTTTGCTGACAAACAAAGCTAACTTTAATGGCATTTCAATTTAGAAATACAAAATTAAATCCCCCCCAAACACATCATCACGATGTCGGTCATCAAAGGCGCGAGGCCGGTCACGTCAAAAGGGATCCAGGGAAATATTTACCCTCGAGCTCTGAAACGCCATTTCTTACATTTTGAGGGCAATAAAACAGGGGTAAATTTTGCTGGCAAACTAATCTAGAGTTTAATAACATTTCTGTAAGTGAAAAAGGTTTTCGAGGGCGTCATGCATAAGCCCCGCCCCCCTCCCTTTCGCATTTTCACTGTGTCCCAAGCGCCAACCTTGGGCGATCCCTTGCAGAGGTCCAGAAAAATTTTGAAATCTTGACCCTCTGAAACGCCGTTTCTTGGTTTTAAGGGACATATTTTGCTGGCAGACCAAGCTATTTTTTTTGCTTGGCCCTCCCCCCAAGTCAAAAAATTTTTGCTAGGCCCTCCCCCTGGCAAAATAATTTTTTGCTTGGCCCTCCCCCCCCTGGCGACCGGCCCTCCCCCCTCGCTAAATGCCGTACGGTCCCTAAGCAGTCAAAAATGTTGATATCAAAGACTACAACTGACTAATTCTGCTCTAATGTTCCTTCAGAGATATTTATAGTACACATCTACTGATAATCTAAACTGATGCTCACCTCTCCTCTTCCTGTAGCCTTTCCGTTTTTTGAACTTGTACACAACGAGAGGGAGAGCCATGAACTTTTCAATGACTGTGGCTTCTATCCGAACCTGGTCACGGCTGCAGAAACAAGGAAAAACATGCTTATCTCATTTCTTCTTCTAGATTATGATACAATCATTCACAAAATGTTAAAACAAGCATGAACAAAGTTAACACTGTCATGATTAAAAATGGATATTCTGAATTGCAATACAACTCTACATGTATATAGTTTCAACAGTGTATTCTGGATCTGAGGTTGTTACAGAGTAACATAACATAACAAAACAACATTTCATACTGACCTCAATATTGGTTTCCCAATCAATGAGAAGTTATTGCCACCAACAAGTAATACCTGTGTGAAAATCATATCAAAGGATAAGTGTGACCAGCATAGTTAATTGTTATAAATTCCGAAGATTGAAAAAGTATGTGAACTAAAAATAAGATTTTGGAAGGCAATTGAATGTCTCAACGTATAGGTCAGATAATCTTCCACTGGCCCTAACAGAAGTCTGATTTATGTATAGTATTTACAAGTTCATTGTCTGAGAAATTCCACTTGGTCTCTGCAACAAGTACATTTGTACAATGAACAGTAGACCATGGTTTAACTTACCATCCTAAGGACTTTCCAGTAGCGTGCAAGTCACATGAGCAACAACTGCTGGGTTTAAAACTCCTAACCTATTGGTCTAGAGGTAGGGTCACTATCCATTGGACTACACATGATATACAAAATACAGGGAAAAGTTAAAGGTCCTCCCCATACGATCTGATAAAAAGAGAGTATCACATTGAGTTGAGTCACGTCCTGCCTGTATACGTGTAAAACATCTAGAGTCTTAGACAATATCTATTTACCTTTTCTAGTCTAACTCTCTCTCCTGGATCTGCGAACATCTCCTGTTGGACCAACACCAGGTCATCGGTCGTGACCTTGAACTGCTTCCCTGCAACCTGCACCACTGCAAACAGTCGACCCACATCAGGGGACACCATCTCTTCTTTCACCTTCTCCAGAATGGCTGCAAAATGTAACATGAAAACATGTTATAATAGATGCATCACTTTCTTTCTGTGAATGGTTATTTCAAGACATACATGCTGTTTATCTGAATCCCATGGTTTGTAGTTATAATGGTATGGTATGAACTGTGGTTAGGAAAGATCTCACCCCATATCCTCCTTGCACGTACACCTAACTTATGATTCCCAACAATTTTTCCATCTTACAGTGGGCTTAATTGTACAGTGGATTGTACTTCACCAGTGTAACCGGATGTACTACTACTACTATTACTAACAGTGGGCTGCAGAATATATCATTTGCTAAAGACTGTGGTAACATTATATATATATCAAGTGTGCAACTTACCTGAAGCCTATCAGTTTCTGATACACTCTACCCTTACCAGTTGTATAGTTCAGATTTGTACACTTAGCAGTGGCTTTAACTAAGTCTACATATAAAGATGATACAGCTCAAATACTTGAGTCTTACCTGGATGTTCCTCTACTGATGTGGGATCTATGTCAGGTGGGTTCCATCTGTCTATACCCAGGGATTTATACCTGTTTGCAGAAGCATATAAAGAAAATTTGATTCAATTTAAATGAATATGCATCATAACAATATTCACATTGCATACTGTTGCTATGATAACAGTTTCATAATAACATCATGACAACAGCAACTGACGTTTCCACATCTCCTGTGGATTACCTTTTACAGGCTTTTCATTGACGTTGAACTAATCATTATAATTTGAATCCTTCTCCTAAGGAACCATATATTAACTTAAGTACTAGTAACAGATTCAACCAAGAAAAGAACGGACAGTCTATATAATGGAGTAAGTGTTGTAAGGGAATGAAGTTTACCTGTACTTCAGAAGGTTTTCAGGTGTGTCTATGTCCTGTAGTCTGCAGGTGGAGGTGTGTAACGTGTGCTGACAGGTGAGACCCTGCATTCCTACAGCTGCAGTTGGTAACAAGCGTCTGGCACCTGTGACTTTTGTCATGAAATTCTACAACTTAGTGATTATCAAATATATATCATCTACGAACATAATAGTTTTCATAAAATTTAAAACAGACAAAATTTGTGGTGAAAGCCACTGTGTAAGCTACTAATATAACCTTCCAAATATAAGCCAGTCCAAATCATAACAGCGTAAAAATTTATGAAAATAAATACACATGTAGCTATAATTTTGCCAGTGCACATCATGGGGAGGGGGGCGCGTCAAGACGATACTTTTCCTGACCTCACAACTATTGATCAACATGCACATATCTGTTTAACCAGGCATGAGTATCTAGCAAGTACTCTAGGAAAGACAGAATACCTGACAGCTCCCTGGGTTTCATGATAACGGAGGAATCCAGCAGGAATTTTGTAGCCCAACAAATTCGTGACCTCATGGGCGCCGCCATCTTGGATTGCTGCAACTCTCGCGTGACCCAACGAGGATTCAAAGTTTCAGAAACTGCAGGTGCCAAGGTGCCAGCAGGTGCAGCAGATGCCAGCCGGGATAGGCTCGGGCAGCTTGGCCAGTATTCGGGGGCCCAAGGCAGTCAGACCGCCGGTCCAAAATTGTTGTTGTTGTTTTCTTTATATCCGCTTGGCTTGTCGGGTGATAGTCAAAGACTTTTTAATACCATACTGTATATTTCGACACACACTTTACACCACTAAAATTATATAAGCTTTATGTTGTGTTACTATAAACATAGGCAAATGAGCACTGTGAGTCGTTGTCATGGCGTTTGTCAACAGCATTCACTGAGTTATAAAAGAGCCACCACCAGTACTTGCACCTATGATACCATATGTGTTCCCAAATATTAATCATGACTGAAGAAAAAAAAACGATGCCTTCTTCATTTCAGGCTGATCTATAAATTTGACTTGTAGACCCATTTGTATTGAAATGTACTTGAAAATTAATATTATTATGCGTCCAGCCTGTCATGTCATTTGAAACATTAGCATGCTTGTACATAGTTTCAATCATTTCAAGGTTGGTATTACGTATTAGTTGATTTCAATGATCATGCACTGGTTCTTGCACGGTTTCTGACCACTTTATTACTAAATCGTAAAATAGCATGTCACCAGCAAAACTTCAATCAATGCCAACTGAAACCTATCATGGTGGTAAGATTTTAAAATGATTTTTTACTAAGCTGATTTTACACAATCAATAATAATGGCTTGGGGTATCAGATTATATTAGATAGTAACTTTATTCAAAAGCATACATGAAGTCAATGATCATGAGTACACAGCTTTACACAAAAAGTCATTAGTTCCTCTGTGGAAAAATTGTAAGATGACACTGAGTTTTCGGCGGGCTACCGAAGCCGCTTATAGGCTTAAGATCAAATGTCATTAGTTTGTTAGAGATTGAACACTACTAGAAACGACCACTTCCCTCAGCGCACTACAGCATTGTGGGCCATCGTTGAAGTTATACCGGAAACAGTCTGATTGGTCGCTTAGGCAAGGACACAAATCTGAACGTTCATCGTGGATATTGACTGGCGACATACGCCACCATTTTAAATGTGGCTCATTGTACGATGAGTGTAGCACCTCTGAAACGCCATCAGCTTCAAGCTCAAAGTCACACACAGACATCATGATGCGCTTAATAAGGAACAGTGCGCCTGCAATGGAAAACACCACGGCGTACATAAATACGTAGAAACTTTGAGTCAACAATACAGCTAGGCTAATAGCAATGGCCAACAGCATAAACAAGATTCCCTTTCCTTTCCAAAACTTAGCACAGCTTTCGTTTGTGTCCAAGTAGCAGAGCAAACAACCCAAAACCCACTGAGTTCCTTTGCAAGAACAACTGGCGCCTTGAACATCGTGCTCAACCCATTGCCCTTCGCGTCTGTTACCATGCTGGCGATTTGCGTCTCGAGCTCCACCCACGGACACGCGCATTACCCTGTAATCACCATAACCTCCTATCAACGTGTCCAACACCTCTTGGGCTCCTGGCCGCTCCCTTCCCTCCATACTCAGCATGCGGCGGACAAGGTTTTTACACTGATGTGCTTCTTCTGTGCTCATCACATCCAGCTGACCAATGTCCCCCTGTGTTACAGCTTGAGCTATAGGCATTGGGTCCGTCTCTGCACCTGCAAAAGGTGTTAAGTACCGATCTGCCTGGCACGAACCCGGAATACTCAATCCATCAAACATGGCCCATAACAGTAGTCCCAGGGAGAAAATGTCTACTGAAGGGGTGTAGCGACATGGTTGGTCGTTCAGCAGACTTTGGTAGATTTCGGGTGAGAGGTAGAACCTCGTTCCGACAGCTGATCGCATGTAGGAACGATCAAAGTTGTTCGCACCGTTTTCTGGGCTTGGAAGTACTGTAGCAAGTCCGAAATCCACCACTTTCAGCACTAGAAACGCCTTATTGCCCGTCAGAAGGACATTTTGTGGTTTGATGTCGCGATGGACGATCTTGTTCTTGTGAAGAAATGTTATAGCGTCCGCCAGCTGAACCGCGAGATTTCTCTTGGTGACGACTTCGACTTGTTGCTTGAGGATGTAGTCGCCGATGTTTCCAAGAGGACAAAACTCAGAAATGACAAACAGCACCTGTGTTTGCCCATCCAATCCTACCTTAGATTCCACGTATTCCACGATGTTTGGATGTTTTCTAAGTTGTGTCAGAACGCCAACTTCTCTGATGGACGTGTCTTCAATCAGTAACCTTTTAGCCGCATAGGTCATTCCCGTCTCGGTCGATTTTGCTGAATACACTGTGCCTGAAGCCCCTCTGCCGATCTCCTCTCCTAGGGTGTACCCCTCCAAATGCAATGGGTTCTAATGATCAAAGCAGTCTCTTGTTAGATTGTGATATGAAAGCAGAAAGTTGTAAATGATATTCTTCACTAGCTATATAGCGCTACACGCCTTGCAGACATAAACTTTATCTAACAATGGCAAAGAATATTAACAACCAAGGTCTTTTTAACCTCCTTGCCGAAACCATGGCCTGATTATTGTCAATGTCTTTTTATATACACAGTAGTAACTTTACCCACCTGAAACGCACACATTTTTTACTTGTCGCCGAAATACACACAAATGCTTGAGCTAGGTGGATCGGATTGGAACTTCCTGGTGAGCGCGGAAGCAAGACAAGTATGTTCACGTCTGGCACTTTTTAACACTGCGTCAGCACTAAAAAAGGTAAGGCAAACAAACTGTTATTTGCTCAACAGGTACTAGGCACACAAAATGGAAAGTTATTTATTTGATTTTACATTGCCAGCAGCCTGAACAGTCGCTTCGAGTGCTTTGATAACTAGCAGTCGGCCAGAGTCTAAGTTAATGTCAATAAAAAAACTCAGCCATCGATGCAGTAGCAACAAAACATCGAAAAAGTGGAAAACCGAATGACGATGTCATATTTGTTGGTCTGAACCAGAATCGCACAAACTTATTGATCTATTCAGAGCATCAATGGCATATGCAACGCTACTCATGTCACCGTGGTCAGGACTAAAAAGTTTTAATGTTTCAAATTTTTGCCATGTAATCTATAAACCCGGTGTCATTTCCTCGTTACTCATACCACCTACTATTCACAGGTATTGATATCGAGCTCGTAAAGTAGAAAATGTTTGCAAGCCAAATCAACACATCTGCTTGCGGCCTCGTTACCGTAGTGACGTTTAACCCGGAAGTGATATTGACAGCTAGGGTAGCAGACGACAAAAGGTCAATTGTAAAGAAAAAGGCGTTTTGTTAGACCGTGTTACATTTTTGTCGAACTGCTCGTACCTTGCAATTGTGCATGTTACGCTAGATAACAATTAGCTCAAGCAATGGAGGACAAACATGTTAAACTCGGCGAGACGATTTGGAATTACATGTCTATGGGTCATGAGCTGGAAAAGGTGAGTGATTTTGTTTGTTGTCTCAATCGATGTGTTCAGCGATTGTGCTTAGTTCTGTGGTTGGACACGTGGCAGGGCCAGTGCATTGTCCAAAGGTTTTAAATGTAATGTACACTTCACCACGAGCGTTTCCATGTCTCCATCAAAGACATTCAATATGTCCTTGCCTCACATATGACCAGTATTATAGCCTTCTCCGTTTGTGGTCAGTTTAATTCAGTAAAATTCCCATTCATTTGATCACCAACGGTAACGTTATATGACGATTGATTAAATTTGACCACATACTTCTTAACCAAGTTTTTGAAGGGTCATTGATTGTCACAATCGGTACATCATATGTTAGACTGAGGAACAGCATTTGACCTTGGACCTCTTCACAAAAAGTCATGACATGCAGTGCATCATCAGATTTTAATTCTATTAACGTTACATCTATTCAAATAAAAGTTATATGATAAACTATTACTGGTTGACAATACAAATCAATAGTTTGCGGTCACTAAACTCTGATGTGTTCACCACCACAGAGTGATGTGATCCTGGCGTTTGGCAGCCATGACAGGCGTGTGGCGGAGTATGCAGCTGAGCTGTGGCACCAGAGATGGGCGCCGTGGCTGGTCTTCTCAGGGGGGCTGGGGAATCTTACAGAAGGTACAACATCAATCTGTAATGGTTCCTCACTTACAAACAACAATTGCTGGCCAAATACAACACTACAGTTCTCTGAAAGAGTCTAATGTTAACGTTATACATTTTGTTGTAATTGTTTGTAAAATTGAGCAATTTAGGCAAATCAGTAGTTGCTATAGTTGTTAAAGTATGAATTAAGGGACAATATAACACATAATGCATAGAAAGATTTGTTTGTACTAAATTTGTTGAGCTATCAAAGCACTGTCACCGTTATGTTGCTTCCATATAAGACTACTTGTTACTAATGGAAGAAACTTTTGAGACCATACTTTACTAGCATTGGTGTCTTTTGATGTAGTTGTAATGTTATTATGTCTTTCGTTTCATTCTTAGTAACCATGATTCTAATGCATCAACGTTACATACTAGGTGTTTGGGACCGCCCAGAAGCAGACATCTTCCATGACATTGCTGTGGCAGCAGGTGTTCCATCTGACAGAATCCTGGTGGAGAACAAGGCGTCCAACTCAGGACAAAATGTGCTCCTGTCTTACAAACTCCTACAGGAGCACAACATCCCCACCAGAAGCATCATCCTTGTTCAGAAGCCTTACATGGAACGGAGGGCTTATGCAACCTTTATGAAACAATGGCCAGGAAACATTGAAGAGACGTCCCTGTATGTTACCTCACCGAGAATCAGTTTTCAAGACTATGCAAATGATGAGGTGGGCCAGATGAAGAACACTGTTGAGATAATGTTGAGTGATCTGTACAGGGTCCGAACCTACCCAGAAAAGGGTTTCCAGATACACCAAGAAATACCTCCTAAGGTTTGGGAAGCATACGAGAAACTAATGGAAGCAGGATATAAATGGAAATACTAGATCATGAAAAAGTTTGCAATTGATCATTTCATGTAGCCAATACCTTGCCAGTCTACCTATGTTGTTTATCAAGACTCTAACGTTAAGTATTCAAAGAGCAAAAGAAGTTGTGCGTTGACTTTGCTTCCTTCAGATTGGAGAGGTATACCTTCACTTCTAATTTGACGTGCGAGTGGAAAAATATATGCTAACAGGAAGACAAGACTAGAAAATCATTTCTTTATTCAAAAATGTTTACGCTGTGAAATACTACCTGCATTTTACAACATGAAAACAGTCCTCCTGCCAACTAGTCAGCATAGCAGCACTTACACTTGTGTATATTCTTTCCTTGCCTCTTTCTTAAACAAAGAGATAGTTAAATGGTCAATGGTAAGTTGTGCTCATCTTACATCAGAAGCAGATTTGACAATGCGATGACCTCATATAGTTTTGTCAGAACCTCAAAACTTCGAAGGAAGTTTGTAGCCTAAAGTCTGTCTAACACTGTATGAGAATTTGAGTTGAGTCAATTGTGAATTTGAAAAGCACAATGGTTGAGTAACAAAATACACTAAAGCATTCCGGAGTCTGTCTAACACATAAACATACTGTATGAGAATTTGAGTTGAGTCAAATGTTTTAAGCACTGTGAATTTGAAAGCACAATGATTGAGTAACAAAATACACTTATGCATTCCAGACATCTTGCGATGTTTTTTTGTCTGGCAAGTAGTTTCCTTTCAAAGCCTAATATTACTAAGGTTATGTCTTACTTTACTTTACTTTACTTTACTTTGAGAACAGCAATATATTTTCAATATCTAATAATCTAGGCCTACAGGGATTCTGACATTGGTGCCTATGACAAGCAAAATTGCAATCATATATGCAAGTAAATGTTCACAAAAAGCTGGGAAGATAGCACCAAGTACATAGTATCAAGGAAGGATGGTGCACAACTTAAAACTTGAAATGGAACAAGGAACAAAACATGACTAAAGGGAACAGTTAAGAGTTTGAATTATTGTATAGGGGGTCTCACTAACAGACAGCAGTGCTAGGTGTGTATAACACTTGTTCTGGCATACACATCTACATTGTACATGTAGTTATGTCAAAATCACAGCCCTTAAAGAGTTCAATGCTACAACACATAAGAAAACAAGCTGACAACTTGAGCACTTAATGGTAAAGTCTTAGAGGTCCATGTGGTCATGTTTCCATTATCAAACAACTGCCAAACTCCTCAACATCAAAACTTTTCCCTCCATTTGTGAAGAAATTTTCACAAAATGCATTGTTGATGGGAGCCCAGCCCTTGACCACCATTGGTTATGGATTATCAAGAATTTCATAAAAGTAGTGCTGGTACAGCAAATCTGGGCACTTAAAAGCCAATTGATCTGCAATCCTGGCCATCATAGATGCTAAACTTTGGGTATCTTAAAAAGTGTATTTTATGACAATACACTAGCAAACCACTCCCCTCCTAATACATGATTTGTATTTCACTGCAATCTCCAGTCGGATTATAACGAGCCCATAACACTGAGGAAGCCACACGGCGAAACATGTTTGTTGTGTGTCGGTTCGAATAAAGTTCCTAAACAGGGAACATGCGGCTCCAGCGTCTTTTCTGAAGATGTGGCGGAAGTGTGAACGGTTGGCTTGAGGTCTCCTCCACATATATCCAGTTAGATTATAACGTTACAAATTGTCTTGTATTCTCTAAGGTCAGCTGATAATGATGGTGATCAAAGACTGGGCTCCCAGGCCTGAACTCGGGCACTGGCAAGCAGTAATAAAACTTCAACAGTAAAGTTTGGAAATAGACAGCCATGATAGTTACTGATCAATAGATTTAAAGTAGAATGTGTAGGCCCTGAGTTTTTCAAAGTGAAAAGGGTCAAGCATTTTCAATCCCCTAATGACACTGAAAAACTAGACTTCACAACAGTTACATGTATTTTGGGGCTAATGCCTTGTCCTTAAAAAATACTGCCTGCTTCTTTAGGCCTTAAATAAGACAGTGAAAATTTTCTACACCACCCCCCAATGTGCATATATGATGTTATGATGCTCTTAAACAACAGTTCACATTATCTTGCCTTTTACAGAGGCCTTTGTTCTATATCCACTCCTGTCTTTTCTTGGCTAAAAATTATATGACCCCAGGCATCCCCTTGTATTTGTATGGCTTTCCAGTTTTCATCTGCTTCTCAATGCTGTCGAAAATCTTGGATTCTTGTGCAGCTTGCTCTTCCTCCCTACGATGTCACCATCATCACAAATTGAGGTAAGGGGAAAAAATGGAGGGAGGGAAGACAGGTGGGGATAAACATAGAAGAAAGGAGAAAAATTACTTAAACGGATTGTTAAGGAGTCCAGAAATTATAAGACAAATGTTTGATGAATCACCTACAAATCATACTTAAATAAAATCAAAACAAAATAAAATGCTTCGAACATAGATTTCATAGTGAGTGAACTTAAAAGAAAATCTTTTTCTTTTAAAGTAAAACTATTAGTAATGCAATGTTACATGCCTAGCAAGTCATCAGAGCACTGAAATCAAGTGGTGAACTTTTTTTGTCTGCCCCTTCAAATTTTTTGGTCAACTTTCTGCAAATTATATTTTGTGTGTTTGTCAGGTTTATGGTGTCAATCCTATAATTCCATGCACACTATGTGTGTTTGTACATCTTAACTTTGTTAATGTTATACTTCCAACCATGTAGCTTTCATGTGGTCAGTTGCCCTTGCACCAACATGTACTTTACTCAAACACCCCACCAGGGGAAGGTGGCAATTGAGTCACAAGTTACTTAGCAACTGGATTATGAGGAAAAACTGAAAAGAGAGGGGGAAGGGGCGCAAGCGCTTGGCTTCATGTGTATAAATGCTGGAGATTACAGTTCATACTGGCTGAGGACACATTCTTGGAACATACGTCATGTACCTCCATGCTTCATCCAAGTCATTCACGCACAGCCACATGCTAAAGCAAGCTCTCTCTCTTTTATTTGTCAGTCTACCCAAGTGCAGCATTCATTTCTTTCTTAAACACATCATTGCATAAGGCACAATTCCTGTTGTAGAAACAGAAAATTTGACATTATAACACTAAATAAATTGGAATATCTATGAGCTTAGAATACACACAACTTAGCAATCTGATGTAGATATATGCAAAACAAAGTGGTCAATGCAATCTATTTCTAATCCAATATTTGCAAATAGAACTTTAACAAGCAAGTAACATCTGAAGATCAAGAGCATCTCATATAATCCTTAATAACTCATAGAAAACACATGCTACATGCAAGAAATCACTTTGCTGCCTTGTGAACTTTCAGCTTACCATAATTAACTTTTTGTCTCACAAACCCTGTTGAAAGTTTAATGTCCAACTGTCCAAAAGGGGTACTGACTGTATGCATATACATGTACATGACATGTATAGTATCATGGTAGCCATACTTTTGATGGCATACTGTTTTAACTTCACTGAAAAGTGTCCTTGCTGGATTTAATGCAATAAACAATGCATATTTTTTTAAACAATACTTGACTCATTCAACCTATCAACGTTCTAGGCAGTGTCTATAAAAATATCTGAGTTCTTTGAATATTGCCTATAGGATAGTAAATATAAAACACTACCTTTGAGTTGTACATATTTCTCAGTTTGTTGAAGCTAGCTATTTCTATATATCTGTACATAGAGGCATCTAGATAAAGATATAGATACAAGTACTAGCATTTTACCGCATATATTATGGCAAACCTTGTCAAAAATAAAATCATCAGACTGATGATTTTCTGCAATGCTATCATCTGCAATGCAATCATCAGATTGATGATTTTCTGCAATGCTACCACTACTGTTTGCACTCCTAAGCATATCACATTTACTATAGTTACTATATCATCATGAATCATTTTAGAGTTACATGAAGAAATACTTAAGCTCTGATTTGTTTGAGACATCCCCAAAATAACATTGAAATTTCATAGGAAGACATGCCCTGTCTCCTTTTGCTTATGTGTTTAATAATTGATGGAAGAATTACATTTTTAAAGAGTCATATAAAATTTGATGTTTTACAAAAAACATGTCAATCTTAGCCACAAAAGGACTAAGGGTCTTATGCAAAATTATGTTTGTCATGTACTAGTAATCATTAGAACAATGATTTGACCATTTTCAGACCATCTATCTAAAAGGAACAATGCATTCCTATTCTTATTGCCTACCAGTGCAAATAAAGGTAAGTGAGATACAGGTCATGTGAGTGATAATTCATTTATAAAAACATGCCTGAAACTTTTGAATAGTTATTAGTACGATGCTGAGCATTCTCTGAGAAGAGTGGCAAAATGCATGATAATGGGTATCCTTACAGTACTTTGGTCAGAATGATCAGTATAAGTCTCAACACAGCAAATTTCAAAACATGAGTACTAGTCACAGTTCAAGTTGCAGTGTGCATGCGTTATGCATGCCTGAGCACCATGTCATTGGTTAGCTAACAGGAATCCAAGAGGAGGGCTAGGGGGCACCATACTCAACATTCTTCTCTCTCTTTGTGATTGAAAGATATTGATTGA
Source organism: Branchiostoma floridae (assembly GCF_000003815.2). Classification (NCBI taxonomy): domain Eukaryota; kingdom Metazoa; phylum Chordata; class Leptocardii; order Amphioxiformes; family Branchiostomatidae; genus Branchiostoma; species Branchiostoma floridae. The sequence continues at coordinate 11,526,302 of NC_049984.1, forward strand.
ATGATCTCACAATGGTAACAGTAAGTACATCAAACTCTGCAGGTGCCCCCCTCCCCCTAGGACTCCTGTTTCACAAGTTCACATCAGGTCAGACAGAAGGACTTCACTGGTACCATGGCTTCTTCCGAACCCAGCGAAGCGTGATGCCTGCGTCTGTGCGGATCTTGATGGAGGCCGCCTCGGCCTCGCGTACGGTCTCCTTCACGGACTGCATGAGGTTCTGAGCGTTGTGGACCAACATCTCTGTTGCCTGGTCCACTTCTTCACTGTCTACATCTGCAAGATAGAACAAGTTGTTTAGGTACAAATAGATGGCGATTTACCTTTCAAACTGGTAAATCTGTTACACTTTATACCTTTCAAAAAATAAGAATAGAATGAATAATAAAGTTCTTTATAGCCACATTCAGGGAATAACACAACACCCAATGTTTCAGTGACATCATCAGGTTCACTGACTGGTTCACTTTGGATTATACTGCAGCTAGGTGTTGCTGCCACAAAAATGGTCTCAAACTTTTAAGTGCTGCATTCATTTGGGACTGCACTTGTTAGTAGCAACACCTACATGTACATGCACAACATTGTGTAGCTGCAGTGCAAAGTGAACTCAGTATTGCCATGAGGAAGGTGACATTAACTCCCTGGTTGTGAATGAAGAACTCATGTTATTCAGTCCCAACCTGATGAAAGTAATCACAGACTATAGATAGAATGTTTCAAAAATTGATCTTGTAGGAAAAGTTGAGAGAAATACTGACATTCATGAACCCTTCCTACATAGGGCTAAGAAGTAGTGATATAAACACTTTACTTAAAGCCATGGCCACACATCACAAATGATGAACAAAGAGCAGAAGCATGTTTGAGACAAGACAAATACAGCATACACGATGACAATGGCTCTAGAATCTAGATCATGAACTAAGGCCAGCAAAACAAGGTGGAAGGGGTCAACCTGTATTGGAATCTGGAGCTGTCAGTGTTGTAAAGGACACACAGGAGAAAAAAGGAAAATTTTTCATCAACACAGGACAGAAAGGGAAAAACAAAACATTGTAAGTGTACACAGACACAGGAGAGAAATGAAGAAGAGATGAGATGGTAGTGACACAAAAGACTGATGAAACCACGTACAGAAGACAACATTAGGCTTACCACAAAGAAGCAGGTACAGTTTTGTATTTAGTCCATGGAAAAAAAGAGCAAGTTTTGTCAGTTGCATACAAACAGGTTGTGAGTGTGAGGTTATAGTGATATTGCACACTTGACACACTATCACAGAGAAAAAGCAAGAGCTTCGTAACACTTGCAGGCTAGGAACAAGACGAGCTATTCAAATTAAAGCATAAATAGAGTGCACTGGGGAAGGGTGTCAGTCAAGTGTTGTACAGACTTTTAGATTAGAATTTTCTTGAGAAACTATCTATGTTGAATGCAAATAACAATGGCATAATTATGTGATTTTTGCTTGTCAAGTCACTTCTTTCTTACATATCTACAAGCTTGATAATTGGCCATTGTCTACTGCATAATGAAAATAAGTGATTACGTATACTGATATAGGATATGAGCGCAGAAGTGATGGATAAAAAATGTCCATCTATAGCAACATATAGTCATGGTTTGACACAGAGTGATCTCTTACTTGACTGTCCGATCATAGTGGCCTTGACTGTGGACAGGATCTTCAGCTGTGTGCTGATGGTGGGGATACGCTCACAAACCTGCAGTAGGTTCTGTAAGGGGGAGGGGGGCAAATAGGCATATTACAAGGGGAATATAGTGAGTAAAAATTACATGCAAGTAACACTGTACCATATTCTGATGGAAATATATCTAATCAAGACTTATTACTGTACAAAGATGCAGAAATTGGTATACAAGAATCTCCCTTTTGAAGAAAACCAGTACATGTACTTCTTTGAATCATGCAGAGAACAAAAGAAGTTATCCACAGTTCAGATGTTCATAATATTACCGTTCGTATCCTCTTGTCTGTGCACTGTTTGGCAACTTCCTTGGCCAATCGCGTGACCTCGTCAGCGACCAAAGCGATCTCCTTTGCAACTCGGATAAGGTCTCTCTTGTTACCGCCTTCACCTCTGAAACAGCATAGAGGGTACAACATTTGATCAACATGGAAACAAGGAAAGCAATAAACACTGTCAACTATTAGCATAGACTGAAACTTGTTACTTTTCCCTAGCTGTCTGACACAGTAAACAATTCACATTTGGTGTCAACAGACTATGTCAGTGAAAAGGAGTGGAAAATAGATAGTGGTTCTGATAAAAATGGTAATATTGGTTCCAATTGTTTTGAAGTTTTCTTCGTTTGGACAATTGTGATACCTAGTGGCATATAGTCATAGGGCAGCAAGTCTTACTTACTTGAGCAGGGTATATTTTTACAAGGAGGGTTGCTAGCCCTTCCCCTTTAACATACCCAAGACACACACAAGACAAACACATGACCCCAACTTTACTTCCCTTCCAAACGATGGGTGCAGCCCCAACTGAGATGCCTTCCCTGGATTGAACTGCAGCTAACAGTTACCGACTAACTGGAACCAGGAGCTCAACTGTGAGGCTGCTACCAGTTGAGCTATAGGGACATTCCTAGTGTTTTTGTAGATTCCAGGTATTCTAGAAGAAACCCAGGATGAGTTGGTACAAGAAACTTAAGTCTGAAAAAAGTGACTGTTGCATGACTTCTACATACCTGACCAGGCGACTCATCTCTGCCATAAGAAGCGCCATCTTCTTGGCTGCTGCAACAATCTCGTTGCCCTTGCTGGACCACTTCTGGGCTTCCAAGTGAAGCTGATGGGCTGCAACCTAGGAAAGAGGTCAGGTAGGACACAAGGTTAGCAGAAGCCCCCTCTTGCACCCTTGTGCAGAAGTGCACTTGCTGTGGCATTGCTATGCATCCTTTCCCTGTGCAAGTGGTCCTGATCCCCAATGTACCTGCAACTTTGTGGCCATAATCAACATGCATCCAAATAAAGCACTCATGCAAAGTGAGGAGTACAGATCTAATACGTGAGTGAACTGAAACAGTTAAAAGTAGAAAGACAACAACGCTAGGCTAGTTGGAAGCCAATTCAGGTAACAGCATAGTGAAGCAAATAGAAGTGAATAAGGAACTACAGGAGGTATTATACATGTACCTACCCTAATTTGGCAATTGTACTACCAAAGGAGAAGCATTGAGAAGAGAGAATCAAGGCACTCTGGATTAGAACATGCAGAAGAGGTGGACAAGTGAGTTTATCAAAGGAAAATGAGAGTGAAGAGATGGAGAAAGTAAGAACAATAAGTAATGCCCATGCAGTCACCAGACAGACAAGATGGACATGGACAGCACATTGTTTTACAATTCAGTTGGGCTGGATGAAGTGTTAAATGTATGTTGAGTAAAATGAATGATCTTGTAAGTACATGGTGTGCGTGTGTAGCAGGGTGTGTGAAATATTTTATCCCCTATAAAAGGAGATTACTTTTCTCTGTTAGACATATATTACAAGTGTACATGTAGCACATTTCAACACATCCACACAAAAAGCAACACTAGAAACAAATATGCAGCACACAAACCAAAACAGCACTACTGGTCTTGGTTTAAGTAAAAGCACACAGGGAGAAGGAAAAATGTCAGTGATCAGTGTTAGTTGGTACATGTGAGAGGAACAGATGGGACAGACAGACTACTGTACCATGATTTTCTCGTTGGCATTGGGATCTACGGGGAAAGCCATCTCTTCATCTTCTGAATCCGTCTTGGGAAGGGTCAGGGGTGAAAGGTCATAAGTAAGAAGCAATAATAGCCACATAATAGTCATAAAAACCAATTTGACAAACAGAACTGCAGAAGCAAGATAATATGAGGGCGCAAGAAAAACAAAAGCAGGAGGAAACAGAAAATACTAAACTTAATAATATTAGCAGATAGCAGCAAAGAATGATTATATTCTCATTTACACATTTCTCATCCATTCAAAGACTGCAAGATTTCTGTCAATGGCATATCAACATGCAAGAGATGGTGTATACTGTTTACATCATTATGTTGCATGGAAACACAGGTAAGCCTGCTAAAAGTTAGAGCCCGGTCACATTTACTGTATGATGACAAACTGAGGTTATTCTCTGGATAGTCGTTCATTTGTCGTAAAAATTCATTGGTCTTATTGTGGAAAAGGCTGTCTGAAGCTGTTTCTGATACAGGCTAGCTGAAACTTCCATGACATCAAAATCGTATGACATCCTAAAATATATGTGACCGCACCATAACTGATTAATAAATTCGTCATTAAGGTTAAATTTATGTCCATGTGTACTGTTTTATTCTCTGGAAGACAATGTTAAATATGTGGAACAGTAGTCATTCAGTCTGGATGACATCCTGATTGAGTGGGCTTGCTTTTGCTTCAATAGTCACTTTGACCACGGGGAGATAATATTGCAGCAAACATGAACCCAACCAGACTGTCATCCAAACTAGTTGGCAGACAATGTCTATAAAAAAGACTTCTTCCATACTGACTTGAACCTATGTTGACTTTCCTACCATCAGCAATGCCACCACCATGCTAATTGCTACAACCCAATGTTACACTGTCATCCATTAATCATAATCACAATATTTACTTATCATGGTAATCACTATCCACACTGACACCCTATCCACTATCACATCTAACAGCACAAGTATCCCTTTATGTATGATGATGACCACAACCACCAATGACATGCATCTCCGAAACCTACACGTTTTCCAATTAAAAAGTTTACATCCTGATGCATGATTTTGATTCATCATTATGACCAGTTTTGATCTCACAGACATTACAAGTAACCATTACACAGACATACCATGATGGGCTGGTTGGGTTTGGGGGTGGGGAAAGCGATCTCCTCCTCCTCCTCCTCTGGGGGTGGTGGTCTGGGAGGGGGTGTCTCATGCTCTGGCAGTGGTGGTCTTGGTGGTGCTGCATCTGAAAACAAGAAACGCCTCCATTTGCACTGCTGTATTTTGTCTTTAGGAATCAGAACTATTTCTGTCCTTGGTACTGAAATGTTGTTTGGTCACCTTGTGGAGCCTAGTGGTACATAGGTCAGCAAGTTTCCTTGCTGTTTCTGTAGTAGTGTATATTTTACAGAAGGGGTTGTTAGCCTTTCCCCTTGAACATGTCTCAGGCTCTTGATGATAGGATCCCTAACTAATAGGAACCAGGAACTCAACTGCAAGGCTGCTATCATTTGAGCCACAGCAACAGGGATACCCCTGGTACCGAAATGCTTTGGAGCAATTCAGTACCAGTTCTATACACTTGTAGTAAAGTGACAAAACATGGGCCTACATTTGGTATATTATTGTTACAGAAAATCTTGAGATATCTACTACTGACCATGTTTTAATCATCCCTGTCCTTGGTGCTGAAATGACGTTAACAACTTAAAAAGGCATTTTTATCTGCTTCATCTGGCATTTTGCTGTCATCTGACCACAACATTCAGAATGCCATCTGTAAGCCACACATAAGCCAGACCTTTGTCCTAAGTGCTGAGCTACCTTTCTTTACCTCGCAATGTCTATCACCAAATGGCAACAGGATTTACCTCCACAGCTACTAGTTCAGTCCCACTGAGTTCAACAAATATGGGTCTTCTTTCACATATTCACATATACTGTTCTTTGTGTAACTGAAGTCTTCATATTCCCCAACAGGAGACCTTACCTCCCAGCTTGAGCTGGCTCAGGTCAGGTGGTGGTGGGAAGGCAGCCTCCTGTGCTGCAGCCAGGGCAGCTTCATCCACAACCGTGACAGCTTCACGGACACCAGCAACAGCATCTCTCAACTGTAGGGTTTAAAACATCTCAGAATCAATCTTAAGTTATGGATCATCTTTTTATGTCAGTTAACTGCTTACAAGTATCCAGCCTCATGTGTTCCCTGACTGGTTGGTAGAATAAAGACCACCCATTACTGTACAAGGGAAAATGTTTGCAAATATTTAATTCCATAGTAGGGAAAAGATGGAATGTTTGCAGTGGTTTTAACTTGGTGGTTGAAACAGTAGTGCAAGTTGCAGACAGTTTTGCAGTAGTTTAAGTTGGTAGTGAAGTGGTCATTGCAAAAAAAACTCATCATCATAAAACCTGCCAACATAAAGTCTACACAAAGATTTTCTCTTTACAGTACTCTCACAGCCTCATGACAGGATTTTAAAAGCTGTAAGAATTGTTGGAACATGTCATCTTTTTTTGTAATGTGAGCAGCTGCCATTCACCTTGCCACCATGTTACCCTCCAACCACAAATGTGCAGAGGCATTAATTGAAACACCTTTAATCATATTTCAATTACTGTTACCACCAGTTAGTGCTTGGCCACCTCAAAAATGGCTTCTACACTACCGTATCCATTTCCCCTGGTAACCTTTGTGCACTCTCCTGTTGGGAAACAATGCATAGTAACAAAGGTCCTCACACACTTCACCTTTAGAACCAGTAAACTTGCAGTAACCATGTACATGTAACTAAAAACAAGCAGCATTCACAAACAAATATTTCCTGAATTATGATTCAAACAAGGCATCTTGGTCAAAGCACACCAACTGTGCCTCCTTTGACCACCACTCACTCCTTGATTTGATACTTTTCTACCATTGAAGTAGATGCAGATGACAAATATCTGAACAACTCTAAGTTCTGCAAACTTCAAGGCAAACTGACATAGACTGACAACAACTCATGGAAATCCATGTGGATCACAGATACAGTACAGCAACTGTTGTATGTACAATGAAAGGCATTGTACATGTACCTACCTTTGTGTTGGAGTCAAAGTATCTCCCTTGGGAGTTTGCATCCTTGGGGTTGCTGGCCACAGACTTGGCATCCACCACCATGGGGCTGATAGCTGATGAGCAGAAATAGTTGAAAGGCAATAAGTTATTACTGAAATAAATGAAGCTTTGCCAAGAAGGTTAAGTGTGTTCCTCCGTCTGTTTGTGAACAACACAACTCAAGAAGTTGTGGATTGACTTTTATGATATCTGGTATGTTTGTGGGTGTTGGCAAAATGAAGAAAGGATTAGATTATGGGTCCCCTGGCAGCTTTCCATGGTACTACAGAAGGACTGATCTTCATAAGCTGTCTTTGATACATGCTATGGTCAAGACTTCTAATGGCCAATAGCGCTTGTTGCTATATTCATTACAACCATTTGTAAATGTTCATTGACAGTTGCTTACATCTTGCCAGTGTGTCGGATGCATCGTTCACCCTGTCCACAAACTTGGGGTCCTCAGAGTTGTCGGCTTCCCTCTTGGCCACCATCAGCACACGGTTGGCACGGCGGGCGATGTTGGAGGCACCATTCACCACGCTCTGCAATGTTTTATTACATCATTAGCCCATGAAAGTGCAAACTTTGCTAAAAAATCTTCATCTGATAAACTATAGTGTAGGTGACTAGGATGTAAAAAATAAATAACTGCAAAAACACAAACAGACAGACCAAAACAATACCTCTACGTGAGTTATCATCTTTCCAGGCAAAAGGTTATACAGCATGATTTTACCTGTACTTGCACATTCTTGATGGCAACTTTCACCATTTCACTGTCACGGGCGATGGCCTCCTCTGTAAAAGTGCAAAAACAGCATTGCAAAAATGTTAGACTTCCAAGACACTGCACTCATAGGTCATGTGTCAAACAATATGTACGAGCTCTTGCATTTGTTTCCAGCTTTAATATTCCTTTCATACACAATTAGTTTCCTTCGATTTTTTGTAACCTCTCTCTTAAATCTACTGCATGTTATGCAGACTTGTCAGATGAAAAGCTATTCTGTCATGAAAGCTTGTCTAATAGCTTCCCAACTTGTTAAGTATACCCATACTTGTACATGTGACAATTTTGAAGAAATATAGATTGTACATACTTGTACATCACACATGATACCCCTTTCCAACAGGATAACATATAAAGTAAAAACTCAATGAAACCCACCACAGGCTTTGATGAATGCAACAGTGTCCACTGCATCATCCACAAGAGATGTCAGCTTGTCCATGTTGTTCATCCACTCCCTCTTCAGGAGTTCAAAGTGCTCTGAGGCGGCCTGGCAAAGCAAATCCAGCGAAAACATGCTCTAATGTACAATCTTTGAAAGAAGCTCAGGGGTACATAATCTGTATTTCTGTATACACAAACAGACACAGCAACTCTACATCTATAATCTAATATACAATTATTGGTTATAGAAGCAACAAAATAGCAGTCAGTTAGTAATACAGGCATGTGACAGAACAAGGGGGGTTGAGAACAGAATCTTCATAGTGAGTAAGTAAATGAAGAACAGAGAATGGGTTTTCTGAAGAATTGGACCCATTTCTCTCAGGAAAGAAATCTGTAGCATTCACAGCAAACAAGTAGCATATTTTGTAATGATTCATGTCAAAATTAATAAAACTTTTTCTTTATTGTTTGTTGTAAGTCTGCTTAGAACTACAAGATCTTTTTTGTAGATGTTTTTAAAAGAAAAGAAAAGTCATGAAAATTTGCCATGAGATAAAAACCAAAAAACATGCTTTTGTCAACAAGACAACACTGTACACACTTCTGGATATCTACTTTACACATATGGTACAATAATCACTCTTCATTTTCACAGCACAGTTTGGGGCATTTGGCAAAACACAAGTTAACTCCATCCACCAACACTATGTACAAACAAAGCCACTGCAGAGTAAGGCAAGAACAAAGGAAAGTAGGAGACAAACAGGAAGAGGAATTTCAGAAGACTCTTACTCGGTGGAGGTTGAACCCGCTAGACTAGGAGGAAGAGGAGAAGAAGGAAGGGAGAGAGACATGTAATAGAGAAGTGATATCATGAGACTTGGCTAGCTGTGTGCACATGTGTGTTAGGCAGCAACAATGCCAGTAAGCAAAATACATGTACCAAGATGTGTGGCTTCCATTGTGGCTGTTTAGGTTTTTACAAAGCAACAAAATCCATGAAACATGACATTAACTTTGCATAAATAGGAATGCTAGATGAAAAAGGTATCGTTAATATGCCTGATAAAGTTCAGAATGTCTCCAAAAATTGGTTTTGCTTTCAAAAGCTCAAAGTGGCAAAAAGACTGAAGCCATGCAATTGCCAAAATTTTGGCATAGGGTAAGATGTATTAATATAATACCAGTAACATTAAATGTATGCACACAGCTAGGAGCACACAGCTAGCAATTGGGAAATTGCATGAAATAAATATTTGTGGATTCTTTTAGCTGGCAGCTATGCATAGTGTAAAAGAGTTTCTGTAAAATTGCTGAAAGGTGCTTTAAGGAGGAAAAGATGCAGTGATGACTTTCTGAAGGTTGTATGTCTATGGCAGGACTTAAAATACAGGCAGAAACAAAGTTGCATTAAATGTTTGTGACAAGAGAACAGTGCAAAACTGTTGCTTTCAGTGCAGTGAGTGCAGAGGTTCACTCAACAGCTCCCCCTACCTGATTGTCTGGGTTGTCCAGCAGGATCTTTCCAGCATGGATGATTTGTGGGGTCAGGTCTCGGATCTGGAGAGAAAAATAAAAAAATTGCAATCAAATTCAAATTCATCAGACTGTGTACCTGTATAACTGATGAATATTAGTGTAAGTGCCAAGATAAAATAAGGCAATAAAGTTAAAAATTTTATTGGAAATTTTCTTGCCCCAAATCAGGCATGCCTGATTTGGGGCAAGTCACGATTAAAAAAATATATGAATGAAATATGTAATGGAAAAACTCAAATCAAGTATGCACCCCTTGTAAATATGAGCAGGGGTGCATACCTTATATTTTGAAAAGTTTTAAAAGTGTGTACTTATTCAAGAAAATTCAAAGAAGTGAACCAGAACAGAACATCATTATTCCAACTGCTAAGAGTAAGCTGTTGTGCCAAAAGTCTGTTAGAGGTGATACTGACCACACCAGCAGTGCTCTTGATGCCCTCCACTGTCTTCTTGTTCTGACAGCTGCCAGCATCAGCCACACGCCCAGCAGTCTGGGTCAACAGGGCAGAGTGCTGGTCAAAGTTCCCTGCCTTGTTGCCGAATTCTGGCTCTCGGTTGGGGGCATCTGTTACAAAACATATAAAAAAAGTTATACAATTTCTTTCCTTCGGATAATTCTTGCTATCAATAATTTCAGCCAATTCTTCCTTGTAACCATGAATGAGTCTTGATGTAAGCGATAAGATGTGTTATATTATAACCAAATGTCTTCTATGTTTCTAAGAAGTAAGAATGCCAATGTTACATGATTGTAGAAATACTTCATAATTTGACATTCCATAAATTCATTATTCATGTTAAGAGAACTTAAGACAGTTGCCTAGCTTACATTATCACATACATGTAGCTACATGTACCAAGACATTGTCTTATGATGAAGGGCAGTTGTAGCAGAAGATCATTTTTCTCAGATTCAGTGAATACCAACATTGAGTCAAACCAAAGGAAATGTGTAACCTCTGACCTGCAGGAGCATGGGCAGCATTATTGAGCTGCTTAAGTGCAGATGTGGTGTCCAGGAACACGTCTGCAATCTGCTTCACCAGAGTCTCGTCCATCTTCTTCCTCAGGTCATTCAACTTCTCCTGCACAGTACGGGCCAGCTCCTGGGCCTCTGGGCTGTCTCCCTGCAAGGTCACATATAGGAGTATCAGCATCAGCAGCTTCATTTTTTCAATGTTCCTGAATTTTCTCAGAAAAGTCTTTTGCAATAGCCCTTTCCTTCCTTCCTTCATTAGTCCACAAAGCCTACAACCAGGAGTTTCAAAAGACACGACCATGGGGTAGAGCTCAAAGCGCTGGAAAGATCAAATTGCAAAGGAGTCTTAAGTTTGTGGAGACAAGTGCAAAGGACCGTGCAACCTGGAGAATTCTAACGGACAGGAGCAAAGGGCCAGTCCCTAGCCCAGGCACTTAGGCATGTTTCCTTCCTTGCTGTCTCAGAGTAAGTAACATCATTTTTGAAAATCACAACTGAAAATTTGACATTTTTTTTCACGGAGAACGTCACCTCTTCCCTTACAAAAATGTCCATATGATTTCACCTTGCCCTGGTTGACGAGGTCGGCCAGCTGCCTGGCTAGCCTCTCCACAGAGTCACACTTCCTCAGCAGGTCGGACTTGTCCGGCTCCTGGCAGGTCTGCGCCAGCTTCCTCCCCTCCCTCACCAGCTCATGCACCGCTTGTTGTCCTGATCAACACATTTGTAAAGGTGAGCACAAACATCAGATATTACAACAGCATCATATTCATCTTTCTTTTGCATAACTGATTCAATAATGCAGGGTTTAACTTGTTCAGCACTGTTTGATACAATACATGTATGCGAGTGGGAAAATCAAACACACAGATTTGGAAAATGTTTGTTTTAAGTTCAGCCATAGCTTACATGTATGTTTGGAGATAGCAGCTTAAGTTGAATAATTACACCTGGGGATGCTGCAGTCTTCTAAATAAGATATATTGGGATGCAAACTGAACATACTACTGTAAGTAAAAAGAATTGTGTTCACATCAATTTTTTCAGGGACAAAATGGAATGTTTACAGTTGAAACAAGTGTGTACGTAGGCAGAACACTGTGCAGGCATTTTGCAGTCGTTTGAAGTTCAGGATGAAGTGGTGAACATGAAAACAGCAAACAGAAGACCATCGTCCAAATTTCAACGCTACAGGAAGTATTGTAGAACATCATTACCTAATCCCTTGTCATCCATGGTGGGTGCACTCAGCCACCTCATGGCCTGTTCCATCTTGCCAGCGATGGTGGGGGCTGGCTTCCTGATGCCGCTCTGCTGGAAGTTGGACACTGCCTGCTGCACACGCTTGTCCATGTCCAACAGCCGGTCAATGATCTGCCTGGACAGGTTGATAGCTTCTGGAGAGTTTCCCTGTGTAGAAATTATCATGTCTTGGTAAGTATCACTTATATCTGTATCAGAATGAATTTTACAATATGCCTGCAGGCTACAAACATTTCGGTACCTGGGACAAATGTCATATGTAAAACCAAATGTTATCTTTGCATTGCATATTCTGATGATTGACAATTATAGCTAATATTGTTTGGAAATACTTTAAAATATATATATTCAAATATATCCTAGACTTTTGAAAAAGAATTGTACCAGAATGAAGGATGTTGATAAGTGACAGATTGATATGTCAGGATTGAGTCAATGACTAGACTGATCGTGACTGCCATTAGCAGTTCACCCAATGATAGCATCGAAATTAGCAGTTTGACCAAATTTGCACAACCATTCATTAAGTATTAGCATGACATTGTTTTGACAGAGGTGGTAGGGGCTATGGGATTGGTCTATTTAACAGTCTCCAAAGTCTGTTTTGTCCCACCATTCCCTTGGCCTTGAAGTCCGACAGCTGGTCCACCATGGCTGTCAGCTCACTGCACAGCCTGAGGATTTCATCTCTCTCCGGCCCAACACATCGCTCGCCGATCCTCCGGGCATCTTCAATGATTTGTCTCAGTGATCTTTCACCTGTAACAACATCCAAAGAAAAGAAAGTCATTTCAGAACTTTTGACAAGTGGCCTGTGAAAAGGTATCAGTAAAATGTACTTTTAAAGTATCAGGAAAGGAAGCTGAGATTTGGAATCTGAAAATTGCGACTTAATGGATACGTCGATGAAAATTAGACATCCAGGAAACAAGAGGAAAACTAGTGGATGCTACTTGAAACATCTGACTGTTTCCAAAATCGTATCCAGTTGCTTGAGTAACTGCTTTTTGGCATACTTACTAGATAGTATCAACAATAAATGTAGTAAATGTTTTCCTTAATTTTGTACCTACCCAGAGACCCGGCTTCTGAGTTGGGGTTCTGTAGCCACTCCCTGGCCTGGTTCAGACGAGCCATGAAGCTGGCCAGGGCCTTCTTCATCACTGTCATGTCGTCAGCATCATAGCTGTCCTCGTCATACGTCGTCAGCTGCAGGACGCGGATGATCTCGCTGATCTCTGCAGACATCTTGTTCACAACGTAGTTACGGTTCTCAATGGCCTCTGGGATTCCCTTACCATCTGTGGTCCAAAGCATACAATAAGGTTAAGGGGAGGCGCATCTCAACCACATTTAAGATTTCTCCACACTCATCAAAATGAATAAGGGACAATCCTGGTCTCGGTGGATCAAACCTTACAGTCTTTGATTGTACATACTGCTGAAAACAGGTGTTCTATAACAAAAGGCAGTTATCAGTTATGCAAAACAAACAAACAAACACCAGACCTTGTGGTCTCCTAGTGGTGACAAAGATCTTGATGCCGGAGATGAGGACAGGTGTGAGGTCCTTCACCACCTGGAGGGAGTGGGCCAGGCTCTCCCTGTGCTGCTGGTGGGTCAGCTCCTTAGAACGGGCATCCACCATCTTAGACATCCCCGTCATACCAGGGGTCAGGTTCTGGAGAAAAAAGTTTGGCAATGAAGTATAACTTAATTATTACCTTATTACTTGGCATTAATGGTCAACATTTCTGTGAATAATTAATGTTACAAATAGCAGAAGAACTATTGTATAACAATCGTACAAGTATCAATCATAGTACAGAATAGAGGTTACCGTAATAGAATAAAACTTAACAACTTCACATCATAATTACTAAAAGAATAAGAGCTATCGTAAGTCCTTGATATAGTTACTTTTGAGTGGAGCTTATCACGAGTTTTGGCCTTTTTTCTAATAATAAACAGTCTTTTATATATATTTACCTTAAATATGGTTTCAAGTAGCATGTGCTCTTATCCTTAAAATACTAAACTCGGCATGGTTAATTTTATCTGTTGCTAAACATTGTTCTTTTATATATAATTCTGCAGGGCAAAACCCCATTGCTGGTATGTTTATGTTGCACAATATATGATTCAAAAATATTCATCCCCCAATCATCTTAACTAGATGCTTGGGTAAATTTGAACTCATACCTTGAGATAATGAATATCATACCTTGACAAAAGTGACCAGGTCTTCCATAGTCTCCACCACCTCAGCGATGGCCAGGTACTCCAGCACACTCTTACACACCCTGATGATCTTACGCACCTCTGCCTCATCAAACGTCAGCAACAACTGGGAGGTCCCAGACAGAATTCCTACAAACACATAGGATGTACTTTTGTACTGACATCAGCTCATATTCAGTTTAAGTTTTCAAAATACATTTCAGCAGAGCAAATTCTAACTTGGCAATTCTGCAAAACTATTTCACTGTGGCTGGTTTCAGAATTTATCCTTTCATAAAATGTTAAGCCAATAGACCAATCCCATGACCTCGTTTACATCCGACAAAATGTAAAAATGCAAAATAAAGATATGAAAATGCAAATATTTGATGGACACGCAGCCACTTTCTCATTGGTTAACCATTAATTGCCATGTTATTATTGGTTCTTCTTCTTCTTCTTTCTTCATTCGTTTTGAGGCTACCAACTTCAACTTGCTGAAGACCTTTGTAGCCTATGTTGGCTGATACGAGACAGAGGTTCGCCAGGCCTCCATCCGGGTGATTTGAAGTGAATCACCAACTCCAGACAGAAATTTGCACCATCTCACACCGCACCATCGCACATGTGGGGGTTCTTTAACGTGCATGGGGTGTGGCTCTCCCCATACACGGGACCTCCATTTAACGTCCTATCCGAGGGACGACTGATAATTGTGATATGCAGGCAGGATTGGTCTATACATAGGAAACACAAGAACAAACAGCTTTACCTCGAGCACCATCTATGAGCTTCTCCCTGGCCGGTCTGGAGTACGGGTCTGCCCGCAGCATGTCAGAGGCGTCCACCAGCAGGTGTGAGGCCTCCTCCACCCGGGTGTAGGCGATGGGCATCTCCTGCTTCAGGATCACATCCTGGCTGGTTTCTGCTGTCTCCTTCGCAACCTTTGTTAAGTAAGACAAGTAATTTAATTTTGGGAGTCCATACAGGGCATACTCTCCTTCACTGCAACATCACAGGGAGACCCTTGAAGAGGACTGTACTGAGTGGACCCCAATCATTCAGGGAACAGTCCATATGGAGAATCAACAACATTGTAAGGTAGGGGCCAAGAGATAGCAGTATAAGGGGTGGCATTTCATTCCTTGCTCACCACCCATCCTGCCCTATTTCTACTCTGAGAAATTGCTATGCGTTTTATCACTTTCTTTTGATCAACCTATTATTGCATCGTCCATGACAGCATAAAATTTAGAGTTAGTCACATAGTATATAGCAAACAATCACTTGGCAGTAAAGCTGATAATGTTACATGTACTTGTAATCTTTCCATCTGTAATTTTTTTCCAGTCTCACATAGCCATACACAATGACAAAGTACTTAGTAGACTACTTTTGTAAACGTTATCAATAGAAATTACCAACTGACGTATAATTATTGGTCTTACCTTGACCAGGTTCTGTACAGCGGCACACACAGCCTGGACTGGCCGGGCCAGGTCTGGCATGGCGTTGCCATCTTCAGCCTCTTCATGGAGAATCACCAGTTGGGAGACCTGCAGGTGTTAAAGACACAACACCAAATCATAGTTACACTGGATGTGACAGATATGCTACTGACATCATGTTCCTTTCCTGTTGAATTTACACCTGATGGCCTAACAGTATAATGATCTTTGCAAAGCTTCAGAGTGTAAAGAAAGAAGTCTCGTATCAAGCTACCAATACATATAATACATGTATTGATGAAACTAAAATATAATCAACTCATTCATAAGTGTACAAAATTTATTGAAATTGCTTAAATCATTGAAGCATTTCTATTTGATAAATCATCATCATGTGATCATTAAGTACCAGTAGTTAGTAGGGGAACCCCTCCACATCCCCAGCCAATAATAGACTACATCTTTCATTGCCTCTTGGCTCTTGGCAGTTTCAAGGCTCCCCTTGAGGACATGTGCATCACACAACATCACCACCCGAGCTTACCTTTGACCTAGGTCAGAATCGCGTTTTAATTCTAATGGCTGCGTCTCCCCAGATTCTGCTTCAACCATGAAAGTCAATATAGGGGAATTCAAATAACTTTGAGAAAATTTTATTGTTCTGTCACATGTATGTGTCTTTTTTTCTTTGATTTTACATCTCATTCACGTCCTATAGTGTATACTATACAGGCCTTGAACAAAGTTTTAGGCTATTTGCTTTGCAAATACATACATGTATTCCTAATTTAGACTATTGACACAAAATGGGGTCATGATAAAAGGGAAAGCCCTATGAAGAGTAATGCCTTAGCATACATCTTAATTCAACTTCAAGTCTGTGATTGTCTCAGATATCATTGCAAAAATTTTGTGATATTTTCATTGCCCATATGTATGCAAAGGCCTGAGAAGCACAGTACAAAACCTATAAAACCCGGTACATTAACACACTTGTACATGGCTGCCTTGTGGAAGTGTTCGCTAAAATAACCGCCCAGTCAACACGGGCTCTGCTTAGAAAGCAATCCCTCCTGCCTATTTTTGGTCATGTACCAAGGGGTTGAGTTTCCCCGGGGCAGGGTGTCATGTGGCAGGAATGTCAGGGCCTCACTGAAGGCAAGGTGCATTCCCAGAATGGGTGGAATGCCGAGGGAAGTTGTCAAGGTTTGCATGGAACATCAACAAAGACGGAGTTGAAAAGGTGTGACTTCTGAACAGATGTAAGGTTTTGGTTGAAAATTGATGCTTCTGAGTTATGTACTGATCTTGTTGGTTCAATCTAGTCTTACACAACAGATAGGATAATGGATACATCCTTTCTACGTTTGTTTTTGGAAGGAAATTAATACAATTCAAAATGGTTAAGCCCACCCACATCATAAAAATACCACAGGCACCTACTAAAGAAGAAAAGTGGAGTGACCTGCCAGCAGTCCTGTAGGACAACTCATTTACTCAGACCGGTAGCTACAACACCTGACAAATATATGATACTCAAAACTCTCCCACTTTGCAATTATATTTATTCAGACAATTGAAACAGATCATGCTGAAAAAGACTGTGGCACCTGCTAAACCCACCACTCAATTCAGATGTCTTATTTGAGATAACTACATTGCAAGGACTAAATACAGGAGTTGTTAGGAATAAATTAGTAGTAATCCTAGCTAGCTAGATAAGCATTGTAATGTCACTAATGATGGTACATCTGTTATACCATTCACTTCATGCTGGCTCAATGCCAGGGCTAATTCTGTGTCTGGGGTACTGACCCTGATGACAGGACACATGGAAACAGACAGTGATAACATCAGTGTATGGTTAATCACCTTCGCCAAGAAGGTCATGTTTTCGGATAACTCCTGAGAAGCTGTGGAGATCCTTCTGTGAAAATTGGTAGATGGGTAGGGGTCAGGGAAAGTGCAGTAGAAATAGCTATTTTCATGTCTTTGTTTATTATCTATTTATTTGACCAGGGGAAACATATCTACTGGCATTTTTCTATGTGTCCTGGGAGAAAACCCCTAGACATCAGACTGAGCTCATGTTGTCTAACAGTCAAATAAACTTAAACCAGTCATAAGACGATTCATCCGTGCACTAATCATCACAGAACATGGTATGCTGTTGCACTGAGACTACTAAGTGAACCTTCACAGTGCAAGGTTACAGTTCAAACTAAGGGTATAAGTGTGAGGGTTCAAGAAAGGGTATCAGTGTGTCAAGGTGTTCAGTCTGTTCAGTTGTCCGTTACCTATATACAGTGACAATGGCATTCACTTCATCATGGTTGCTTCAATTTTGAAATAAAAAAAAAGTGATGCGGCTGTTTTCACTGCTTTCTCCTTTCCCTCATCATTAATGTTTTATACATAACTTTGATGTGGTTTGATATCACATACACACAAATTAAGGATTCATGGGGTTTTAACTGAATATGACACAGCTTGAAAGTACAGCGCAAATCAATGTTGAGATGCAACAAAACAGACGTCGGACTATTCTACCGTTGAGATACTCAGACCCCGTTCACATGGGAAAAAAGCAAGTGAGTTAAACGAGGAATCCGATTAAAATGACCAATCCAAAGCCATGTGAACAGAACTAATCCGATTGGATTGCCCATTTTGGATTGGATTGACTTGGATTGCAATCCACCTCGCGAGGTGGATTCAGCGCGCGCAATCCGATTGTCGCGCAATCCGATTGACCGGAATCGCCCATCTGAACACAATTGGATTGGATTCGGGCTTGTTTCATGGTTTTGACGTCATACATACGGGTACAGTGGACATTAGACATACAACCATACCTACAACATGACAAAAAAAGTATCATACACGGAATAGAAAAGAAGTTTATGGGCAAGTTTGCATCTTACCGCTATGGTTAACAACCGGACGCCGCAAGATTTGCCGGAACATGTGCACCGGTTGTTGCCGAAAATCGGCAGTGCGGCAGAAGACTGACTGGTTCATTTTGGCAATATAGCCCATGAAAATAACATGTGTGGTTTTGTTTCTCTTCTATTGTTGGAGGCAATGTCCCAACACCACTAAAAAGGCAAATATTCTACGAGAAAAACAGTCGGAAGCGTGTCCAAACAGAATTTTCGAGCTTGGGTCACTTCACTGCATGCAAGCATGGGCGAGCAGTTTTTTTAAACGAAACACAGATTTTTATTTCAGATAAATACGTGGTAAAGTCAAATATTTTGGTAGCAGTTTCCCCTATTTATGCAACTTCTGCAACAGATACATTTTATATAGTTAAATGTGGAGTATAATCACACCGCGCGTAACATTTCCACCCCAATTTAATAGACTATCCCAATGACCCCGGATGACCTAGAAGCCGCCACTTTCGTCAGTGTGTGTTGCGGACCATCGACGCGTCAAAATCTGACCAAAGCCGGCCGATTTCTCAACAGTTATAATCAATATCGATGTCGCTACATCCTTCAAAAATTATGAGGCAGTCTGGCAACATTTTGGAGAAACTACGCGTGCCCGCGGTGGTCGTTGCACGACGCGTGCCGCGGTAAAGAGTTTAATCCGATTGTGTGGTCGCGGTCGCAAGTTTGAGTTTAATCCGATTGTATAAAACTCATGTGAACACGTTTTTTTTAATCCGATAGAAAATTTCAATCGGATTCCTTGTTTAACTCACTTGCAATTTTCTCATGTGAACAGGGTCTCAGTCTGTTTTATAGCTAGCCTCTAGAGAAATAGAAAGCAATCCTATATCCTGGCATATAAATGAACTGACAGAATGACCTTATGGCTGATAAATCAAGGCTTAACACCCTCCATTTTGCTGACCCCAACAACAAAGCTGTCCACATAGGGAACATCTACATCAATTCCCTGTCACTTATGATCAGTGAAGGTCATCTATTAATAATTGCAACTGTCATCAAACTATGTATCAAATGAAATTTTATGAAAACAGCTGCCTAGTATAAACTGTACATATACATGCACATGTTATGTGAGTTAATTATTTTTTTACCGTGGCCATTGAATTTGACCATTTGCTCATTGTATAATTTAAAGAATAATATAGAACAGTATGGTCTACAATTCATAAACTAACTTTGATGAAAGTACCAAAAGGAAGAAATCACCTACAAACAACGTGTGTTAGCGAACTGAAAAATCCAAAGACAAAAAGTTGTTCTATTAGTACTGTACATTTTGAAACTTTGCAGTGGTTTCATTTTCGAGGTCGAGGTTTTCTTTGTGACCCCTCTACCACGAATTCAAAGCACAGGAATGTCTTCCTTCTATGACTGCTGTAATAAAGAATAGTTTAAATTTCAAGTTTACAGCATATCAAAAACCTCCTTTTTCTCACAAAAGTAAACAGCTTTACAGTAAATCTCGTCTACTAGTAAGGATTTCTGCAGGGTTATATAAACCAGTGTACTTGTGTTGCTGAAGTTAGTCTCCAACCTTTCAAGTCTCTGCCTGGTCTATAACTTTGACATCTCCCCATTCCAAAGGGTTTTTACTACATGGTTGTTGGGATTCATTAGAAAGTCAAGACGTTTCTGGGGCAGCAGCTGTCATTGTGAACTTGATGTTGAACAGCTGCTCCACCCACGCTGGAAATCCTACCCATGTTCAATGTCACCCTCCTGACTTTTTCCCTAGTTATCTCTAAACGCTGCAGTTTCTCAGCCATGACTTATCATTGTTTTGCCCATGCAAAGATCACTAACTAAGACTGTAAGAGGCCGTCTAGTAGTGGAAGTCCAACATATCCAACAGGAAAGACTTAAGTCTGCAGTCTAGAGCTGTTTCCTATGAACTTTCAAATTCATTGGACAATATCTGATGTTTTCTACACACATATTGATAGGGAATAGTGTACTATAAAAGCAAAAATGTTCATAGTGGTTTTATGTTGAAGGTTTTCAGAGTGACTTCTGCCCACTTACCACATTGCCTTAATTGCAATACCACAGGGAACTTTCTATTTTCTCCTTGTAGCTACCACAAAATAAATCTTTTCAGAATTTCAATATCACCTTTTTCAAACTTTCACCTCCATTTTCATCTTTGACTACAATGGATAACACCTGTTGAACAACTTATTACTTGAAACAGGAGAAACCCATAATACAATTTGTTTCTTTTCATAGTTATAATGTACTGTTTTTCCCCGGAGAAAGCCTGCCAATAGTTTTCTAATTTTCTACTACCACTCCAACGGACTATCAAATCTATTCTGATGTGTTGACCGACCTCAGAATAGGACAGTGTAAACTGGGGAGCTCCGGTCCCACACCCATACATGGACAGGCCAGAGTGCACAGCTTCTTTAAGCACATTTGGACTAAAAACTGTGTCTTGTCCATGAAGATGTCAAGGACAGGTGTCAATCACAGCTTTAAATACACCTCAGCTAGTACTTATATTATAGAGAATAGAATAAGACAACTGACAAAAAGTAACATGCTTTTTATAGTGTAGCTAGTTCTGGGGTATGTCCACATAGCTGACACTTCCCACTGCCTTGGGATAGAAATTTGGTTGTGGGGACAAATCCTATCTGTCCTTGGAGATAAACGAAGATCTTAACTTCATGCCATGAAAGTGCATTTTGGCCACAATGTCATGCCTTTGTTTGTTTGTTTGTTTATTTCAATACCCATTAGACGTTACAATATACTCACAAAATCTATTCTTTCTGGAGTTCATTTAAGATTGCAAAACAATCAAAAGACATAAGTCAACATAAGGCCTTTGACCTGCGCAGCCCCCTTCCCCATACCAAAATACTGAGTTGGACAGAAAAAAACGAAAAGGTGGAGACTGAAAACTATTTCTACGCAAGCTTCCTCCCTCAAACATGACTGACAATCTCAGCTGCCACCCAGCACACTGTTTATCCCTGTAACCAAACTTTCCTGGGACCCTTATAGAGTTCAAGACCCCATGCTGAGAAGCTGTCAAAGTCAAATACATGTTGTACCATACATATGGCAAAAGAGAATGGTATTCTGTATACAATCTAAATATTTTTTTACTTAAGGTTAAGAAATAAACATAAGTTTAAGCTACACCTGTGAAAACTTAGTAAATGAATTATTTCTTCTTACTGTTTTATCTCATAATCTGACACAGGTAAGAAGTTTGTTTGACTACAAAAATGGTCCAAGAATCAGTCAGACTCTGAGCCCAGGTTTTGACACCAGGCTGATCCATGTTTACAATGCCATACAT
>NC_049984.1:11548156-11553811 GCF_000003815.2 Branchiostoma floridae
AATTGTTTTTGACTTCCCAAATGTTCCGTATGAAAACTTTTCCTAACCCTATCTCTTAAATGGTACAGTCTAAAGGGCTCAAATAAATCCTACTACTGAGGATCCTTAATGAGGTAGAAAATGAGATTGACAAGTTGGCTCAGAAACCACCCAGAGATCCTAATGAGGGGAGGGGGCAGGGTTTGACCTACTTTTCACTTCTCTTGCATGTCCCATAGACCACTTGGGAGACATAATATAACACCCTGATGGCCACCACACCCACATTATCTCAACAACCTCCACTAATACAACATATAAAGCTATATACCAAATATTTCTCATATCATTATCATATATTATAAAGACTTACATAAAGACGGTCATAAGCAAACAGGGATATGTACATGTATCTTACTTTGCAGTAGGGAATCAGCAAAATCCTTTTACATCACAATTTTTTCCTCCGGATACAAGAAAATCCTCTCAGCGCCCCAGATAAAGTCGGATGCTTACTTAATATAAACTAAGTATCTGATGTCCAGATCAATGAATAGATTAATCAACTATATTGCTACTTCAGGGCAGCCTCTCACTGTAAATTCAATATCTGATATTGAGTCTTGTGACAGCTTTAACTAACCATGGAACATGTTTTTATGACACATTATAGATTAAGCCTGCCATGGACATGGATAATTCTATCAAACTTCTCACAGGGTTTATTCCTGAAGGAAATGTCATATTGAAGCATTCAGTAGAAAAATAAATTCAATAACTGATTCAGTTTTTGCATCATATGACAATATAACAAAGAGCTGTCATCAGATTTTTACTTGAATCCTTAATCCTGCAAGTATTCATTGTTTATTTCTATGATGTTTTCCATTGGGAAGTCATGAAATATATGCTTCTTTTATTTCATATCATGCATAATCAATGACTGAATGATATGAAACATGACTAAAAACCGACATGACTCAGACAGAAACACCCACAAAGTAGACGAATGTATTGTTTTCTGAACAAAGTCATTCCAAATGAACAACAAAGAGACAATGAGTCATTGGTACAGGGAATACTATACCTCAGGTGGTAGACGTGAACAATAGGGCTGGTATGGAAATGTCCTTTTTTGGCACTCCACAATTCTTAACCTTTGATATTTCCTGTCTGTGCAAGACCTGGCATTGTTCCCACAATTAGGTCTGTGGAATTTCCTTTACCAGCTGTGTTTGGACAAAATCCCTGACTCACGTTCTCAATATATATTAGAGTAATAGTTCAAGAAGGAAATGAGTATGTCTAATAATACAAAATGTAAAATCATACATGTAATGTATGTAATATCTTTCAATATGAGTGAAAATTCTCTTCTTGATCAAAGTATAGCCACTGTGAGGGCCAGGCAGCAAAAATATTATTGTATCTTTCGTTTTGGGTCAAAAGTTTGACCAAATATTTTTCTTTTGTCTTTTTTTTCATTCTACATTTTTTCCTGTCTACATTTTTTCCTGATAATGCATGCTCTCAAAGAACAAGTTATCTTCATTTTCATACTCTCACCTCACCTCACCTCACCAGTCATTTTCATACTATCCCACATATAAATCCTTCTTGGGGGCACTCAAAGTACTGACTTCTGACCCACAATGTAACTTTTGCTGCCCTGACCTCTCTTTTGAAACCATAACATGGCTGGGTAACCAGATCTAAAGATCTGTCTGGTACTCAACTGGAACAAGGTTCTCTGGGGAAACATCACTAGACAGACCTCCATATATAGCGATGACCCTTTTGGGTATGTTATGGTTTCCCAGGCCACGTTTTGCAAATTGTATGCTTCTTTCCAGGTTATGTGTTTATGTACTTGTAACATTGTTAGCTCGTTACCAAAGCATAATGTATACAAAAATTGCTATGCCAATCCTGTTATTCTATGTACGATATGTCGTGTGCATTACTGGCCTAAATACAAGACCAAATGACTATTCATCATATGTCATGCATATTTGTTTGACACCATGCATATATTTCTCATTGTGAAATTTTGATTTAATATATTTATGATTTCCCTTTTGTCTTCCATGAGCCATTGAACCCTGTGCAGCTAGGTTAATAAACCATGAAACACAGAGTGTTACTGTTACAGATATAGCCTGACAGCTGCTATCCTACCCCCCATGGATCAGGGGGAACCTCGGCCACCTCATTCTCCATTAATCCTCCATAATGCATTGCGCTGAACATAAAACTAAAAATGTACACAATAAATAATGTAATGCTGTGTTGACCTTTTCCTATCTGCCAATATGGCAAGGGTAGCTAATTATAGTCTACAATGAAAATGGGTGCACTTCCTGACCTAACAACATACGGACCTTACACGTGGGATGAACTCTCGAAGTTTCCCAGTAATCCAGATATGATAATAAACAACTGCAAGCTAATTTTATCAATATCTCAATATAAATACTATAGTATCAATTAAAAAAATCCAGTGACATTCTTGGGAAGTCAAATGGCCTTGATGCCATCTTTCTGTATTTACCATGTTCCAGAAGTTGGAAAGGTTTGATTGGGTTATCAATATTGGTGTTAGGGACACACCAGGGATAAACAAGTCCACTAGCCCTATTGTCCAGGGCAAGTGAAAGTGCTGTTCGGGCAAGTGCATGTCCTACCCCACTTGTCCGATCGGGCAAGTAAGATTTTTCCATTGATTTTAGTGCAATTTTGATATACTTGTTACTTTTTACAGTCATGACATCAAGCAATTGTCTACAGAGAATTCCATTGCTGGAAGTGAAAATGCATACACTAGTTACAGTGACATTTGAATTTTGGGCAAGTGAAAAATTGGTTCGGGCAAGTACTAGTACATTTTTTATGTGCTTGCCCGATAGGACAAGTGGATTTTAGAAAACTTGTTCAACCCTGCACACACGTATATCTTTGGCTTTGGCACAAATGTTGTACCATATACCATCACAAAAAGGCAACATCATGTAGCACACAAACAAACTCAAATCACTTTAGATAAAATGAGCTAAGACTGTTAACCTCACTTTGATCTGACTGAAGCACAAACTAAAACATTATAGCAATGTTTACAGTAATACCTTACCTGTCAAAAAACAACACCAATTAAAACATTTGCCTTCTAACCTTTTTAGATTTCAGGTGAAATATAAAATTAACACTACCTGCCTTTCTTTACATAGCCTATAGACAAGAGAACTATTTATTTGTAAGTCTCAGTCAGCCTAGCTACATCTAGTGTCAAAAGTTCTGTCTGCTGCAAGCTTCAGTCCCTGCCAAGTTGGCACACAACACTGTTTGTTTTAACTATGTTTAGAGCCAGGAAACCTTGACAGGGATTCCTTCCCTGGGTCTGATGCTACCCAGCATGTAAACTCCAACTAAAACTTACACTTCGGTCTACTTGCCCCTGTTGGTTATATAGCATACATGACAAACTAATTGTTGACAATATCATTACAGTCTATGGAAAAGTACTACTGTACTCAGTAGAGTGATTGTGTATATGCTATCATGAATGCAAATTGTCAACAGTCATAAACAACAGTAAATACTTTTTCATAGTTCAAAACCAAATCAGTGTCTTCAGTGTGTTGCTTGAATCTTGAAACAGGACCGAAAGACTACTGTACTAATAGATGCAGTTTGTTAAAAATGTACAATTGACAATTTGTCATCTGTCATTGCCTGCCTTAACTAAATGAATGAATTTGGTTGAACTTTAAAGTCTATGTCTTAAAACAACTTGGATTCAAAGCCTGTGTAAGTATACTCGACATAGAGATTCCCCCTAGCTAATTGTGGAATTTTCTAATAACACTGCAGACTTGGCAACAAGCCTGCTTCAGGGGGTTATGTTTAAACTGGGTTGACAGAATCACAGGTTTTTGTCAACTTATGTTTAGCAAGAATTTTATGACTTGACACCAAATGATTATAGTAATTTACTAATGAGTTAGGTGCAAAATATATTGTAGCCCACTGCCCACAATAAATGCTTGTTTCGAAATTGACACATTTCAATTTTGATCTTCGGCCTACCTACTGAGTGCTTGACTTTTGGGACACCATGGGTTATTCTGAAATGATTAATTATTAAGGACCACCTTGGAAGAACCTTGATTGAATTACAGCACGACCACAAGTAATTATAGACGGTGAACTGAACTTGACTGTCGCAAAATGCTTGTGAACATCTGCCTCTCTTTGATCTCAATAAATATGACACCGCAACAACTGTGTGGCTTTATAACCCCATAGCTTTGAGGTCAAACTAGACAACTGCTGTGAGTAGGGTGCAGTTGGGAGGGGGGAAAGGCCAAGTATATATGATACACACATACCTGCTGGGCTACAGGCTCCAAGATGCTTTCAATGGTCCGTGTGTGAAACACCGGCATGGTGACGAATATAATACCGTTATCCCTCCTGGTCTTGCCTCCTCTCTACTACACTTCTCGGCAACTTCCTGCGTTTTGCTGCAAGAGGTTAGAAAATGTGTTGGTATGAGTCAACATGCGGCCCCCGCACTCTCCTATGTGTACAGGACAGCCTCCACAAACGCTGACCTGCGATCAGTTTCAGGGCCGCCCCCGAGGTGTCCATTTCACAAACAGCAAAAATTAGATCAAGGCCGGCAAATAAACTGTGACCAATCAATTTTCCACTCCAAGGAAAGCACGGGTATTAAAGATTTCACGCCCCCAAATAACGTGGTGGAAAGTTTATCGTCAGTACGATCAATTTAGCGTAGGTTTTGATATTTATTTTGATGATCATGAAACCTACACGTTGAGAGAAGTGCCGCATTCCTGCCATTGCTGAGATGGTTTATTCCGATACAGGAAAAGGGGAAGTACAGCATATCAACTTCTTTTTCATACGATCTGATTCCCGTTTGGTTTCACCTCTGATTATATCTACATCAATAGGAGTCTATTTATACATCAAACGTAAGAAACTGGCTAAAGACAAGCAATAAACAGTGTTGTTTACAGATAAAGTGGATAACGACACGCCCTCCAGTTTGAGGCCAAGTGAAGACGTCCACCCCGGAAGGGTGAAAGTTATATTCCAGCTTGCCGTCTGAAATATCACTAAATGTTGGATATCGTTTTACACCTTTCTGTTGCCATTTAGCTGGCTTGAAAGATAACATTATCATAGTGAATCCAGTTAGGAAGGACGCTGGCGGACGTGCACAAAAAATGGGAAAACCCGAAAAGCAAAACATCTCCCAGGCGCCAAGCCCGGGCCCGCGGCTTCTCTAAAGCCGCATCGTCTCAGTCTTCATGATGATCTTTGTCGCAGTCATCAATATTCGTCCCCCCAAATTACCACAGTTCCCTTTTCCAGAGTCAAATATAGATCGAAGAGCAGATACTTACCGAAGTTCCACAAGATAAACACAGGAAATCAGTTGAGCAGATTGCGAGTGCCGACCTTCCTGTGGGCCCACCTCCCCACGAGCGTCAGGTCAGAGGTCGGAGGTAACGTGAGGTCACCAGCTGGCGAAGATCACATTTGTGTGACCATGGCTGACAAGGAGAGTCGCGGAGAAACCGTGTGGGTACAACAACAGATTCGCCTGACGGACAGGGGTCGGGGATGCCACCACATCACACCAGACGTGGA
>NC_049984.1:11553911-11559320 GCF_000003815.2 Branchiostoma floridae
AGCTGAAGAGCTTAAACTTGACAATGTCACTTCCGCATTTGGTTGTAGATAAAGATGTTTATTAAACAGTACGACAGAAAGAAGACATCTTCCTACTTTTAGTATTTCAAAGTATCTGTGAAAAATGATCTTCGCATTAACGTAATGTGTATTGATATTCTTGACCAATGAATTTATTTTTGAATGTTACAATAAGGAAACAGCCACGTGGGTTTGTTTACTTCTGGTGTACCTTTAATTTCACGATGACTGGACATTTAGCAACTTCCCAATGAAAATTGTTTCATGAAATTCAGAGAAAAGATAGTGTTTTATATCTAGACGATAAACCATTTTGCCCAACCCAAGAGACAAATTCCATTTCTCTCCGAAAATGGTAGAATCCAAATTCCTCCATCGCATACGGATTTGTAGGGTAACCCTAAAGGAGATATGCCCTTTCCTGACATCTCTTCTAGCTAGTGCACTGTACTGTGAGAGTATTTTACTCAAGGTTTTTTTTTTTCAAAATATTGATGAGGATGTATGGACGGCAGAGCTCGAATTTATGTGCTATCACTATGTAATTCTCTGGTTTTCGTGGATAACATCACATATCATTAAAATGTTCCATAGTTCTAAGACCTAACACCCTTGACACCTGCCCATGTCCATCACTTCACCCTGTTTCTGTCAATTCTTTCCTAGTTCAAGCTTCCACGGCAAGTCTTGCACTTTCTGATGTAAGTTCCCTTGTCACACCTTTTTTCTATGCTTCACTGTTCCCTACATTCAGCAAACTTTTGATGCCTGTGCCCTCACATTTTGGAAAGAAGTATTCTATCATTAGACTTTTGCATGCTCTCTGAATGCCCCTTATATTCTTTTGCAATCAGTTCTGCTGATGACTTCAGTTTTTCTTTTTTCTTCACAGAGATTTGACCCAGCAGCAAGGTGAGTAAAGGTTTGTTTTAGGAAGTACTAGTACTTCTTGACTTGTGGCATAAAAAAATTCCTTTATACAGAGTGCTTTGGAGTCTGAATGTATTTTTGGAGTACTAACCCCTTTCTCCTAATTTGTAGATATGACACAGAGGCTGCTCTGAGTTCTCTGATCCCTGAGAAGTCGGATATATGGACTCGCATCTGTGAAGGTTCTGACGACATGGTGAGATTACCATACTAAGTGAAAGCGATATCCCATTGCCATTTCAAAACTGACCACTAGGAGGCACTTCTGCACAGTGCTCATACAATCATCAACAATACTTTGTAAAAGAGAAGAGGCATAGATTTGTTACTTTATCATAGAGATGTCTTACTCAATTGAACATTAAATTTGGACATACAAGCTTATTAGTTCTGTTGCTTTTTGAAAATAATTGAACAAAGACATTGTGTAATAATGCCTACATTGTATAATGTCCTTGCTTTGAAATAATCCTGTGAATCCTTTCTTTCCTCCAGCCTGCCCTGGTGAAGAATTGCCTGGTTGGATGTAACTTAACCATCCCCATCAGCAATGGGATCCTCAACACTGGGCATGGACAAGGCATCTGGCTGCTGGAGCACAAGAACTATGGAGGTACACAAACAAAACCCTGCATCAGTGTATGGATGTAGAAAAAACTGGTACACACTTACATGTAGTGTGTATAGACAAAGACTTAGTCTCTCTCGCTGGTTGTACATTTTTAGTAAACAGCATCAAGATAACTAATATTGCTTTAGGGTAGCCTGACTAAAATCTCGCCCCTAGCAGCCGGCCCTACAATTGCCGCTGCTCTAGGAGGGGGTCATTAACCCCAGCCACCAAGAGATTGTGGTAAACACATGCTAGCTTTAGGGCATCAGGAGAAAACTATGTATTACCTCAATGGAAGTCTGAGGGTACAAAAGTGCACCAGGCATTCACAAAGTGGCACAAACTGTCACCTGAAGTTGCAATGTTGCCATTTGGAAATTGGTTTGTGTATTGTTTCTTACCCATCTTGTGCTAAGTATTATTGGAGAACATCCTTTGTCGTTGTAAATTGCTTTTTGATGCATTTTAATCGTTGTACATTGTTTGTTAATCTAGTGGTAATACTGCAATTTCCAATGACCTGCTCATCTAGGTTTCAAACACAAATGCATCCCACATCAGTTTGACAGCAAGGGAGTTGGTGCAATTTCCTAGCATCATTTGGCACAGTCTAGTGAGCTAGTTGTGCAATCATGAATAAAATGCTGACCATCTTTCCTGCCTTCCCTCACTGCCAGGTGGCAGGAAGCTGGTGATCACAGTCCAGGGCATGTACAAGCCAACCTTCAACAAGCCTCTTGGGTCTCTGGGCCTATAAGTTCATCACATTCTACAGACAACTCACTTTCCTTTCAATTTTTCATACAAATTTTGCAAGCATCATTGGTAATTACCTAGAAGTAATCTTTGGAACCTTGCCAAAATATCATAAGCAAATAGATTTGTATCGAAACCATTGTTTTCTTACAAATAAAGGTGATTTGAAACTGTTTTCAAACTGTAGTGTACATAGACGAAGTCTTAGTCTCCCTCTTTGGTTGTTGATTACTGGTAAGTAAAAAGCATTAAGATGAAAAAAATACATTGTCATTGTGCAAAGTTTGACATTAGCATAAAAGTATTTTATTAAAGTGCATAAAAGATAGAGCTTTCCTTACATGTTTAAGTTAAGCAACAGTATACCATCCTTTCAAAAGAATAATACTATACTATTAGGCTAGCCCCTGAGGCATTGCCAAAAATAGCTTTCACCATGTTAATCATTATGTTGGAATATCGTACAGACAGTTTTACTATCCTGCAAGTAGATATGTGATCAGCGGTTAAGGTTGCTTATTTCCTGTTGTAACATTATCTGTTTTATTTATGAAACAACAGACCCAATTACTACAGAGACACAATATCACATTGACGGCCCATTTCCCCCAATTCAATGTCCTAACTGTATAAAATGTAGGGGTACTGCCTATCCTTCACAGTCTTTATTGTTAAGCATTATGCATAGCCTACATGTAGTAAAATCACAGGTTTTTCTGTCAGTTTATACAGAATAACATGGCTTAGTAATACTTGACATCAGAATTAGAGTAGAGATGTTTGATAGCCAGAAGACTTCCACATACTTCCTTTACAAAGTACATCACAGCAGATCACAAGTGTTAGTCCCTAACTGTTTCTATTTCAACAACTTTGCCAATGCAGGCTTGGAGACGACAGGACTTTGAGACAACAACATTTGGCACAACATTTATTCCCCATGTTGAGGCATTTCTGTGTCTGATTGTGAATTATTTACCTTCTTCCTCTACAATGACAAAGTTCTAAACCAGATTGAGTGGCTACGGGTTAAAAATTGAGATGCAACTTTGCACTCTGAGGGCCAAAGATGCAATAAAAATACTGCGCATGCAATACCAGAAGATGTTTCCTAATACAACTTGTCAAGCTTCAGGACAGGACTAACCACAATACAAATATTGTAGATAGATACTGTTAGATATAGTTCTGAGAAGTGTGACACATAAGAACATGTGGAATGCAAACAGAGCAAGTTCATCAGTCTCACAAAGTAGCAAGACAAGCATAACCTGTTAGAGAGCAAAACAACTTCAACTGTATCAAAAAAAGCCAGCATTTTATCTTTAAGATATATGTAAGTTTGCAACATACAGTGGAAACCGTTTCTTAACCTGGCAAAAATGGTTTGTTACACTTACACTTTGTTCAAAAGTTGCCAATCACAATCATGACTGTGGTTCATTTAAGTGTTAAAGCATATATGAGTAATACAGATCATACATTGGAATGAATAGTCATAAACATTTTACATTCTGAATTATCAGGTCTAAAATCTATTTACATAAATTCAATTCATATTAACCTATGCGGTACACTTACAGAAAATGATTACCACATTTAATAAAGATTTTAACAAATCATTGCAAAAATAACTGAATGTTTAATACAATTAGTAATGAAACGACCTAACTATGGAAAGTGTAAAGTGAGTGACCCAAAGAGGATCAACTGAAGTCGTAGCAAAAGTCGAAGTTAGGCGGGTCTGGAGGCATGTCCGGGGGTTTGTCAGGGATGGGGACATTCTCTGTGTCAAGCAGACGTAACTTCATGTCCATACTGAGCAGGGTTTCCACATCGTTCTTCATCTCTTCACTCACCATCTGTGGATGGAAACACAAATCATAAAGCACAGGAACAAGTGACATGACAGAAGGAAATGCTGGTCAATGTGATGCCATGAGGAACATTACTTTCTATGTGCTCTTAACAGTGCTGTAAAATTGGAAATGTTTGCTAAGGTATAATGTTCACAGTTTTCACAGTGACGATGATTTCATCCCCACAATCTTAAAATCTCCACAAAAATGTTTGTTCTGCTCTTGTCTTGACCACAAGCACTCTATTTTTAGCATGAGTACCATCCTCCATAGTGACCACTGGTTCAATACATTCCCTTGCTAACCAATGAGCAAGCGAAAGTATTCAGCCAGCAGTCACTATGGAGGATGGTACTCAGACAACTACTAGTATATTTTCACACAACAGCAAAATCAAATCCCTGCAAACTTGAAACAGTTTCACTCCTTCCTTTTGAGTTCTTAATAATCTCTTAGGGCCTCTTTCAACCATATGTAGTACATATGTATCTCATACAAAAGTATGCCTGTAAAGCTGATCCAATAGCAAAACCTACCTCTTTATCAAGCAAAGCATTTATCCCATCAGTCCAAATGGAATACTGAAACACAAACCATATTTGCTTTAATGCTAGACAGATATATAATATGTGGCAATATACTCAGAGTTTTACCAGTAAACATCCAGGTTTTAACATGTGAACTTCATATTTAAAAACAATACACAGAATATTCAGGCATTCATGGTATGTATATAATCTAAAACATAGTCTAAAGGACTCACGAGCGTCTCATTGGGTGCCACGAAGTCCAAGGACTGGTCAGGATCATACAGCACAGCAAAGGCCAGGGTAGTCACACCCTACATCAGGGAGAATGAGGCAAAGTCAACAACACATAAGGGGTTTGTCAGAAGAAAAAATTGAACACAGAAATCATTTTAGCTTTATGTGTACTGGACTTAACTCTGGCCACAAAACAAAACAAAACATAAGCTTTAATTTCCAGAGGTAATGTCATGAAAATACCTTTCTGTCTTTTAAGAACAGTGATGATTTCTGTAAGTGCTAAACCCATCTGCACTACTAGTGTTTCACATATGCAAGGATGCTACTGACCTTGGCTCTTCTGAAGTCCTTCATGTGAGGGCAGTCCTTCCCTGTCACAATGCCTTTGATCTCTGAAATAGGAACTAAAGAAAAAAATAAACTTTTGATCCAAAACGTGAATCATTGCGCATGCTACATCTCT
>NC_049984.1:11562336-11565120 GCF_000003815.2 Branchiostoma floridae
GGAATTCTCTTCAAGCATCCCCATAGTGGAGAACCTTGTGGTTGGGAGACAGTCTGCAGTACCAAAACTTGTCTGCAGGGGGGAGTGCATACATGCATGAGGCAATCAATCTAACCACCCCCTACCATTTGGCCATACTGATTTGATTCTATGGATGACGTGGGGCACCCCAAAATTGATGCCAGCATGCCAAAAAAGTTGAGCCAAAAATCAAAGTGGTCAGGAAGGCTGAATAAATAACTGAGCACACAGAACATGGTATTCCAAAAAAATTTTGTTCTTTCACATTTTCCTTTTGACATTGGAAATCTTTGCTCATTACTATCCAT
Source organism: Branchiostoma floridae (assembly GCF_000003815.2). Taxonomy (NCBI): domain Eukaryota; kingdom Metazoa; phylum Chordata; class Leptocardii; order Amphioxiformes; family Branchiostomatidae; genus Branchiostoma; species Branchiostoma floridae. Next base: position 11,562,666 of record NC_049984.1, read on the forward strand.
TTTCCTCAGATGTCACCCATATAATCAGGAAAGTGTGGTTCTTACATATATTGAAGTATATATATAAACAAGGCTGTATAAACAAGGATTTATCTCAATGGACCTGAAGTGCAAATTCAAATACATCATGACATGTGACAATCCTGCATGGCAGATATAGGAAAATATATCAAAGAGGGTTTGGATATTAGAAACTCCTCAACTGATTGTAAAAGCTTCCAATGATTGTAAGAAGTTTATCCCATACTACAACTCCTGTATTAGTTAGTTAAGCTATAGAACTGTAGTTATGTAGATGCCATACTTTGTACCTCGTACAATTGTTGTGCAATAAAGTTATCTCCGTATATTCCACAGCATGAAAACTAAGGCACAGTTTGTCAGCTACCAGATAACAACGATAACTATACTGCTGTACATACAAAATAGTGGTCTCACTTAACAACTCAAAAATGCTTTTGTTTCTAAACCCATGACAGAAAATCACCTAACTAAACAAAACATAACAAATACATTAGTACATATTCAATCTAAATCTGATGTGTCTTTCCCACATACCTTTGACTCTTCGGTTGGTGAACTTGTTAAACAGTGTTCCTTCCACCAAATAATTCAGTCTCTGTGACAAGAAGAAACACATGTATAATGTGGCTTTTGCAGTAATTTACAAGTTGCTTAGAATGCTGTTTATAAGTATAGTACATAGTTAGATAAGATGATAATTTACCTGTTGCTTGACCAGGTTGATGATTTCAGGTTTAATCTGTTCTCTCAGCTCACTGCAACGAACAGAAGAGTTGGTCATCACTGGTTACCTCGGGCAGTGCACACAAAGACACTACAATATCAACGTGGAGGGTCCAAAGTCCAACGGGGGTCAAATATTCAAACATGGCTTTAATAAATAAAAATCATTGCTACTGCCTGCCGTGTAATGTATATTGTCTGACTGTGAATGACTGTCTCTGAAATGCTGGCCTGACTTTTCCAAACTAACAGCTTATGTTCAGAAGAATTACATGCATAAAATTCACTGTTGTGAAAAAGCTTTCAGCCTTCAGCACTTAAAGAAAGTGATATCTTAGATATTAAGTCAAGAGCAAAAGGCTTTGAGTGCTATGCTTTAAATCCTTTGCCTGGGGTTATTACCACAACGCATTACAATCACCCCTCCTCGTCACTAGAGCACAGGATAAAATGTGCGATAAAGGTCTTCATTCAATATTCCTCAAATGCACACACTGCTTAGTGATCGGAGACTGCTGGCTATTTTTCAGGAGGAAAACATGAAGGCCAATAAGGTTTCTGCTTGCTCATTACTCAGAGAAAAAGGAGGCGAGCCTCAGTTCAATATCACTAAGTCCTCCTTGTACCAGCGGATATGCCCTTTCTGCCCTCAGCTCTGTTAGATGACGAATTTGGCCTTGGTGCGGCAATATTAATACGCACTGTGCATACATGCATGTCTGCTATGTTCTGCTTGGGAATGGACTAAGAGGATCACAGAGGGGAAGGTAGATAGCTGCAAAAGTGATGCAAAATGACATCACCTGAGCTCTGTATGTGTTACCATTGTCCCAGATAAATGTACATAGTACATAGAACTCAGTCAGGCTAGTGAATCGCTTGTAACAGTATTTTATCAATATTCAGTGGCAAAATTAACTGCCAAAAATGGCTAGACACATGGCTTGAAACGTGTTATCAGGCATGTACAGGAGTTGTTGTCTGTAACAATATCATTCATCATGGTTTCTGTTAGATGTTTGGTCAACACTCTGTTAAAATTTAGTCAGTTTCGTACAACATCTTTTCTGACATAATATTTGAAAAATAAAGACGGGATATCAAAGGACTATACAATACATTTAGTCAAGTGCTGTATCTTTTTTAAAAAACTAGATTAGACTATGAGGTGAATGGAACCAAATCATTTAAGGCATAACCAAATGAATAGCCCTGACCTCACAGACCCCATTATCAAAATCAATAGAAATGGGGAGCCTTTGTTTAAGTTGAAAACCTACAAAGCAGAGTGTGGCCCTGGATCAATTCTATTCAGTACAAGGAGAGAATCAGAATCTAAATACTTGGAAAATCCTAACCTGATACATTTTGTCCAGGTGGGGTCTTATGTATGCACAGCTTGTAAGGGCGACTTAACAATAATTACATTGTATTTTTTTTTAATGGAAATCTAACGCTAGTTCACCTTTATACGCGAGGCAACCTATATCCGTTTTTAAAAATCAGGGCATTTAGGGATATCAAGTAAACAGACCATAGTTTCAAATTTCAATATTTTCAAATGTTACAGTTTGAAACCACTACAGTATCTATCGACTTATATCGAATATTCCCAAATGCCCCGCTTTTAAGAAACACGGATATAGGTTACCCCACGGATAAAGGTGAACTAACATTACGATAATGTACCGGTACCAATGTTAGCTTG
>NC_049984.1:11565247-11607977 GCF_000003815.2 Branchiostoma floridae
AATTAGAATTCATACATGTACACTGCTTGTGAAGTCTAAAAATAATACATTCATGTATATGTAGTCAGTCAGAGGCTTAACAACAATGCCTTCAAACAATTTATCAAAAGAACTTGTACCAGCAAGATTCTAGGGACAGACAAGATTAACCTTCAGCACACTGAAGCAGCTGTTTGGTTTGGTTACATGCTTAGGCAGCATGGTGAAGGTTAAATGTGCCGTTATAACAACAGCCATCTGCTGGCGCGAGCTACAACACTTTGCCAGCAGCACACAAGAAATGACTTCACTTACGTGCCGTTCTGAATTTTGATGAAGAGTGTCCTGACATTTTAAACGACTGCAATTTCATAATATGCCTTTTGAGTCACTGCATAAACATGACGGGAATACAGAGGGCCTTTCGGTTTCCTAACGGCGTGAAAGCCAGGTTACAGAAACTGCCATTAAGTTGGTGGAGATTCAATTTTGTGGTTTAGAGAAAATGGCAGGTTTTTAGTTTATGCTTGAAACAAAGAGGTGGGGGGTAGAAGACAGAATTAGCATTTTTGTGGTGGTTTTAAGTTTGCAGGGAAGAAGTTACTGAAAAAAAACATGAATATTAAACCACAGTGAAAAATTTCAACATTGATAGTAACTTTACTAGTTCAGGTAAAGGGCCATAGAACAGTGTACATCAGTAAGTGTCCATTCAATGGTCTATAAACTAACAGCAACGGCTGGGGATACTAAATGTGTGGCTCAACAGATCATCATAATTGTGGCAGTCATCATCATGTTACATTGGCTTTTGAATTAACTATAGTCTTGGAGTATTGGGAATAAATTTGATTTTTCAACACAGTTTTATATATTAACAATTCTACATTGTGTATTACCTTTTGACAATAACTTGAATTAGGCATGTGTGCATACCTGCAGTTTTCTGATTCATACTGAGGTGCACTAATGCTAAATCATCTGGACAGAAATGCCACTAAATATCGAGTAATGAGTGTAAGGATTCATGAAATACCAGGCCATAATTGCTAATAGAATAATAAATGACAAGGCGGCTTTCATGATGCCTAAGTGGATTACAAGTATATGGTTTCAGAATAATGTATCCATAAATTCGCTGTTTGTGGTGGTTATTCCACGAAAAATGTGGCACATTGGTTTTGAGAAAGTCCACAGGATTTACTGCACTCTAATACATGTAATGTTCCTTTTGTAAGATCCTTGGTAAGAAAAATTGAAGAGGACCAAGCAGTTCCATTTTCAAGCCATATACAATGTATGCGTGCTTCTCTCTAATATCCCTCTTAAAAAAATGTTTCATGTCTTTGATTCTATTTTACCAACTAAACTGTTAAAGGAATTTGAAAAATAACAGGTCATAGTTAACTGGAATTTTGCATAGAAAATCTGTGTATGCTTTGTGAATCAAAAAAACGGTCACATATCATTTTTTTTGACCGTCCTACCTCTTGCAAACCTCCATCTGTCATAAAGCATTGATGATGTGCATCTGGCAAGTTATGATTTGATACTATCAAGCTATGAATTGTTTCTGTAACCCTAAGGCCCAGTATTCCCCTGGGAAATAAAGACAACATCACTTGGAATTAAAGCTGTCAATATTTCACTGTCCTGGAGACTAAAGGGCATCATGATGACAGTCTGTGTTGCTAGATACTTGTGATTCAGACAAGGAACAGATGGTATGCAAATCATGTTGTGTTGTACAATAATGTGCATAACAATTACTACTCTACAATGCTGTGCAAAAAAAGATGGGACGATTTTGATTTTTCTGTGAAGAAAAACAAAACTTCTGAAATTAATGTTTGGCCATTTTTTGGACATACATCTCTCATTGCTTTTCTAGAGTTTTTTGTTGTTGTCTTGTTTTGCAATACTGTCCTTTGATGTATATTTTGTATAGTAGACTGGAATAACTTGTAGAAACTTCAAACAGACTTGGTGACTAAAATGTCACCGGCAGGTGGACCATTATGGGCAAACCAAGATAACAATATCACATGCACATTGAACAATGGGCATTAAATATTAAAACAAACCCTTTTCTGCAATGGTGTCATACCTGATGTAGAATGATTTGTCTATGCAGGACAATATCTATAGTTACACTCAGGTACAATGTATTACAATGTTACTGTGTTTGTATGGAAGAGTGTTTCATCATTTTGTACACCTCTTTTAATATTTTTTCTGTACCAGCATCTATTTTACTATGTATAACAAAGATTGATAGCCTGTGCCAAAACTGTAAATGGCAGATGTTTCATACATGACAGGCTATCAAAGAATGCATCAAAAGAAAGGGAAGAGCCAAATTAATGTGACTCCTGGGACACAATGTTTTCAATACATCCTGCAGTGATGGCTCACTGTACATTATCAAAATCTCTGCATGACTTCAGAAAATTGATACATGAAAGAAGCTTTCAACCACAGGGTTTCTCATTGTTAAGCCATAAGAGGGGCTCGTGCATTAACAACACCCATGACTGTGCACTCTACTTCCTCAGTGTTTTAATGATTTTGGACTCCCATGTTCAATACTGCAGCCAATTTCACAATGCCTGGTGGGGGTCCATTTACCTTCAGAGGCCACATAGGGGCAAGCAATAAATATCTCCACCTGCATGCAGTACCATGCAGTTTGTGGAATCCATACATATTGCACTTGTACTTTGGGAGAATTTCCTTCTGAGAATTTGCTTGAAATATTCTACGTATACATGTAGTCAACCCTAGTAAATTTTACAGCAAAGCATTATCCTTATCATGAGCTTTACATGGTGAAAAATGAAAGCTAAAGCATATCTGGCATGATTTGCAGTAATTTTGATCCTGTAGTAGACAGTTTAAAAAATGAATATTACTGATTCTGACAGAAACAGAAAAATCAATATGCCAGATATACTTAAAGCCTTGTGTTGAACCACCACAGTACAGAATCTTGCCATCATGATCATTCATTTCCATCCAGCTATTCTGAACTAAACTTAGCCTTTTCCTTAATGTAATCAACATTGCAGACCAATCAGGATGCTCAATTCTACTTAGTCTGCTCCTGTAACTGAGTGGTTAATATCCTACCCACCATAGGTTTAACTTCCTTGGTGCCATGCTTTGGACAATGTTTTTGGACACAGGATCCCTTCTATTGTCATTTGTCTCTATGCAGATCAACAAAGCCAGGATTTCTGATATGGCTATTGTGGGACTATGCAAGGGGAATTTCCTTCTAATAGATGAAGTAAGAATTAGTCACGTGGCTGTAATCAAAACAAATCACTTGAAACACTGTTGAAACCTTCTACTTCAAGTCATAACCAGTGAGGGAAAGATAGCTGTTTATAGAAACATGGGCCTTAGTGGACAGCATTAATAAATATGACATACATTGATATATCCCAATACCCTCAGGCTCTTTTCTTAGTGATTTGTCCGCACCCTTCAGGGTTCTTACGGTAAGGACAAGCCCCTTCCATCCCCTTTATTGGCTTTAATACCCAACCCTTTCCTCACCAGACAGGCCTGGCCTGTGAGTCCCACTCCTCTTTGTTGGACCTCTCCTGGATGCGCATCTTGGTGATCTGGGCGTAGCTCAGACCCTGCAGCTTGGTTTTAAAGCCTTCCAGTGAGTTGGGCTTCTCCGCGAGCGCACGCTGGATCTGGTCCCGCACCACGTCCATCACCTGGAATATGTAATCAGGGACGAACCATCTCATAAGTGGGGGTGGTCAGGATATGGGATGCTATAAAAAATATACATTTTTCATAATCTCTTTTATTCTTCAAACTCAATGCTATTGTTGTTCGTAATGACAAGAGCGAGGCTGATAATTTATGGTGATTAGCCATTGTCAGGTTGGTTTGAACTAGATTGGCCCATGACAATGGGAGACCAAAATAACTCCAAATCTAATGAACTCCCATACATCAATAATCAGCCTGTCGTGCCATCTTGGGAATACAGTTATGGTCAGCATTTAAGATACTAAAATTTGACCTTTTTATACAATGGTGAAGCTGAAAGCATATTGCATACTTGTGCCCGTTTCTAATTCTGTTGGATGTTGACCGTAACAGGTTGAATACCATTTGCTCAAGGATGTTATTTCAAGGTCACATGCATTAAGCGCAAACGTCATTGAGTATAGGTAACGACTATGATACTGTAACATCTATTATCATAATACCGGTACGTTTACGACGATTTCTCTAGCCATACTGATTTGACAAATTGTCAACGCATCATTTTCTCCAGTTACATGTTGCTGTTATAGGTTACCCTTGCCACTTCTTCTGTGTAACTTTTCTGCCACTCTTGTCCTGCTAAAAGCGTAATATTGTAATTGTAACACGCCGCGGAATTACACGGCGAACGGGCGCGTGGTTGGGAGGGGGTAAAAATACCGGTAGGAAGAAACACGGCACAATTAACTGCCGCTATGTACATTTATACATCCTCTGATGTTCCTTCCTTTTCTGTCAGTAAATGCATAAAACATAAACTTGCATGAGCATACAAAATGTCATGAGAAAACGGACGTATACTGTCAAGAATTTTCATTTAACTCCTGTCCGTCACAACCGCTATGACGTAACACTTCACTGCTAGCGTAGATACAAAAATGGCGGGAAAATGGCGGCGTACGTTCAATTTTGCCCATTCAGTCGTAGATCCGGGCTATTATGCAACGGTTCTTCACACTTTTACATGAGTTGTAGGTCACCAACAGAAATTCAAGATTGTTGTTGAATCATGTTCGTCTTGTGCCGTGAGCATGTGTAATTATGATCTATAAATTTGGCAATGAATGTGACAGTGTGTTCGTCCCACGACGAGCTGCCTACCCCGAAAAAGATACTGAAAACTTTTGGCCTTGTTGTCTTCGAATGCATTGTTATCGATGCTTTGTAAATGATGTATTGGACACCTAGATGTCTGAAGTGTGCACAGCTCAGAAATAACTATTGTTGCATGTGTAGATCTCTTTAAGTTCCAGTGTTTTGAATCTACCGGTATAAGTCTTACTACCGGTATTATGCCAATGCATGTTAAATGCCTTTAAGTTCACACTGGAATTGATTACATGGTAGGAAGAAAATATCAACGTTCAAGCACAATATTCTGTACAAAATATTTACATCACACATTGAATTGAAGTTTGTTCTAATATATACTGTGCACAATTTTGCCACAATAGAACCTTTCTTCTGAAATATTTTCTCACACACTTTGGCCATGACATCACCAAGGGCCCTCTGCAATAAGCAACGATTAAGTGCTCTCAGTAGGTGACCAATAACGTTTGCACCAGATGAATGTGTCAGTAACAATTTAGACTTAACTGTCATGACAGTAATTCAGTTGATGTCAGACACCCATTTACAGAATGATGTCCCCATACTAAGTCAGCTAATTTCATCTGTGCTACAACTGGATGCATGAATGATTATGCAGGGATTAAAATGCTGGGTACATACACACTTTTGTGCACCTTAAATTGGACCGTTGCACCTACAATGTAGGTACTTGTGGAGGGTTTTGTACCTGACGGTAATGTTGTGTATCTACTAATAAAATATATAGCACATTCTTGAGATTTACGGGTCAGGAAAAAGAGAAAACCTTTATTATATGACTCTCATTCAAAAGGTAGCTATGGAATTTATGATTCATGCTTTAAAGAGATGCAGTAAAGCTTATCTTTGTAATTAGGGTTTGCTGACATTCTTCTTTATTTTGTGTTGTGCACCCAGATTTTTTTTGTTGTGTACCTAAATTCTAGGTTAGGTGCTCCAGTGCACCTGTTCCCCAAAACTAATTTCAATCCCTGTTATGTATATAACGTTACATCAAATATGCAAGCCTTATATTCCATTAAGCATTGCCACTTTCCCCTTTATGTATCAGATTAGCCGAAAGGCACTTCAGCCTACTAATACTTCAATCATAGCACAATCTATTTCATGTTTAATATTTCATCCAAATGGTGCGTCTATCATGCACATCTCTCTAAATTCAAGATATCACTTGGAATGACTACCAGCTTGCCTGTGCAGAGTATAGCCAACGCTAATTTCCCATTCTCATTCCTACAAAAAGCTCCCTGATACCTGATGAGAGGATGTTGTAACAAAACCATCTCCTACTTGTAAGGGAAGATAATTTGCCAAATTGTAAGATTTTTGTTTGCTCAATATGGTTATTGACAGAAAGAAGAGCCAGGTAATGTCATAAAATGGCCAGTTTACATGTCAGAATGGGTTTTCCATCTACCTCAAACTGATCACCAGGATACGATTGCTTCAAGGTTATAGAACTCACTAAACCAAAATGCTATAAACAGCAAAGAACAGTTCAGCTATAATCCCACCCAGCTCATAATTATTCATGATCTGTTTCCTGTGAACAACCACATACTTAGTAATTTTCTCATTTGTTGACCTACACAAAGCAAGTACAGATGGTATGCTTTTAATACAAGTAGAATGAAAACCAAGTTTCTCACAAAGCATGCACATTTTCACAAAGCTGCTTAACGTGAAATGGGTTTGGCACTTTATTGGTCATGGCATAGTTTGATAATCTAACGCTATCACAGCTGCCAATGTCTCTTTCCTCCGCAAACGATTCGCAGATAGGATAAAAGAGACTCAGAATATCATTTGGACATCAGGCTAGTCATGGCAAGCATATACTGTATATCTCTACAAATGGTAAAACAATCATTAATGTTCTAGCTGCCCTTTACGGCAACTTTCTACATGTCATTGAATGTCTTCCAGATCCACATCGCTACAATGCGCTTAACGGGATAGTTGGGCACAAAGCCTGTGACAAGATAACATTTGACACTTAGAATGCTCGAGTCATGGCCAGCCACAAACCACCATCATAAGCTGGCACACTCAGCCCTTAGAGATTCACAGGGATAATGTATCATTGACTTGAGGGTAATAACGAGTCCCCAGGTGGCTGGGTGGACTAGATTAAAAATGTAGGAATGATTAATTCATCGAGCACACATGTCACCTCTGTTCAATAGTAGGTCAATACAGAAATCATACTGAATTCAATCTTTTGCAGTGGTTTTACTCTCATGGTTTTAACAATGACCTCTCTACTGCAGATTCAAGACACTGTGAATTTCCTTGCATGACTGAAAGATAGAATTGTTCCATAGAATTGTGAATTTAAGAGACCTCCTTTATCCCCCTATCACGAAATAACACCGCCACAAAAGTACATTGATTTAGAGTTCATTGTACATATGACTGACTATCACTACCTTTATCTGAAATCCCCTTTTGTGAAGGTACATAGCACCTTACCTTGTTAAAGTCCTCATGCGTGGCCCTCATTTCCTTCCATGTCTTATTGAGCAGCTGGATGCAGATGCAGAAAAACTCCTCGAAGGCGTGGTCATGGGTGTAGAACATGGGGTAGTACTCCTGCCCTGTCTCTGTGGCTGGGGGAGGGAGGGAAATATGGGTTATGTGGGGATCTAACTGGATTGTCTCAAACTGTGCAAGTAAATTATGCCACCTCTGTGAATTTGTAACAATTTTCCCTTCAGGTTGCACTGACATGCAATGCATTAGCCTACCAAGCCCAGATGAGCAAAGAACAAAACGGCCGCGCTGGAAATGTCACATTCTCTAAACCAGTTAACCATCGAAATATGTCTACGGTTCAATAATGAGAAGTACTTACGTATTTCGCCCACTTTAAGAATCTTGCACAGCATCTTGGTCAGTTCTATGGAGCTTTTCCCAAAGGCACATTCGTGACCATCTTGTCTGCAGGAGTTCTCCAGTACAAGCTGTAGCATCCAGAGAGGAAAGAATGGTTGAGTTCATTAATTATCAATGTATTTTACTCCTTTATTTAGATGATGACTGTTTATCTCAATCATGTCTTTTGTTACTTGTAACAGTAACATAAAATACAACTACATGTACACAATGTATCTGTATGTGCACAATGTATTTGTATTTACTTCCTACAAGTTGCACAAGTATCAGATCATACAAAAATAAAACAGAGTTTGGAGACTTCATACAAATACAGACAAACACACCAACTGATTATGATACCTCCATTTTGACAGGGTAATAATGAAAGTCTCACCTTTGTATAGCTTTCAGCATGGTACTTGGCAAAATATACCATAAGGTCAAGTGCAAGTACACCAGGAGGAGTCTCCAAGAAGTCTAAGGCAGGGTTTGTATAATTCTGTTGGTAAAAAAAAGACAAACATCAGTGGTACGATTTTGAAACACATTTATAATGCAGTAGAAGCCAGTTAACCGCACACTTCTGTTAATTGCACAGAATCCCCGTGCGGGGAAGTGCGGTCCAGCTGGATAACTTTGCATTATTGCACCATCCGGATAATCGCACGATATACGGCAAATTGAGTACGGCTTCTACTGTACTAGACATAAGAATACTTACATTACTGAAGACTTGGGTAGACATTTTTAAATAGGCAAGTTCACAGTTCTCACTTCTAAGTACCCGTGTATAGCAAATTGCCTTGTGGGTGATATTTTAAAGATCAAGGCAACTGAGACATAAACAAAACGACTCTGGACACTGTTTGCCAAACCGAGACAATGGTCGAGACAAGAATAAGTTTGAAGCCTTCGTCTTTGACATATTACCCACGATACAATTTGCTGTGCATGTGCACTTAGAATCATGAACCTTCTCATTTTTCAGTAATTGTAACCATTTTTTGACATAAAAGATATCTTCATCTGGATAGAGAATATCTCACATTAGATAAACAACAGCAGGTTCATTTCAACTTAACAACTTCAAGACATCCGGATCCCCAACTACATCTTACACATTTACAAAGACCATCAGCTATTTCTATCAATCTTCACATAAAGTAATTTCAGATACCGTGAATCCAAGCTTCTTGTAGTCCCTGGTGTATTTCTCAGCTGTTTTCCTGGGAGGTGGGATGGAGCCTGATAAGTCCTGGTCATTGTCGAAGGCCACTTTTCTCAACTCTATTATCTGGTCTTTCAGCACCTTCATATGGGAGGAGGAATACAAAAAGCACATGTATCAAAAGAGACCTCTAGCAGTGACCGACAGTATTGCAGGACATGGTTCACTATAATAGACTGTTGTGATTGCATATTAAGTCTCAATTACATCATGAATACTAACATAACAGTGATGTTTACAAATTACCAAAAATAGTGAGAGAACAGAGAGGATGGTTAGTTTTCTTCATATATCCTGCAAGAAAATACAGTCATTGATTATAATGATTTAATAAATGTACCTGGTCATTTTGGTCCAGCTTGGTCATTCTGCGCTCTTCTAGCAGGTTGAAGGATAATGTCTGGTGCACGTACAGCTGGTGTGCCATCTCTGTACCTACTTGCCGAGGACCCCGGATCACATGCTGAAACACAACAAAAATATCATGTACAAGCCAGTGAAAGTGAAGAAGTGAAAGTGATCTCTAATCAGTTAAGCTCATATTAACTCAAAGAACATATGAACCAATCTGGTTATGACAAAGAAAACAGAAGCTATGTGCAGTAGTTCACTGTACCCAGAAATCCCCTTAGCTGTTTTTTTACAAATACAAGGAACAGTATGTCATGGCCTAACATCCTACTAAGCACTGCAACTTTTAGCTTTATCACAATGGTTATGAACATGCCCCTCCTATTAGCATACAGTTGTTCCCTCTCTGCTAACCAAGCTGGTCATAAAGCTAAAGTTGAACACACTTCTTCAAACACATATATATCAAAGCCTGTCTCTTCACATGTTGGCATAGCTTCGCTCTTGTCAAACTGGTATTTGTCATCAAGCAGAGTTGAAGAATAGACTTCTTTGCACTAGTTAACACTTTGTATTGCCTCACTGATGACTTGTTTGCACCTTCTGTTTAAAGCCAAAATTTCAAAATGTTCTCTTCTGCAGTACCTGAAGAAGTCATGTCATTTAAACTCCATACCTATAGCCATGACAGGCTGGTAGGCATTGCATACATATTTAAAAAAGAAAGAAATTTCATATGGGAGAAATCATGGCACTGAATTTCAACAAGGATTCTAGAGTCCATTCCAAGACACCATGCGGATGTTTGTGGCCATTGTTTAGAATTGATTTTAAAGTTTTGTAATCATATGTCTAGGACATTTGATACTTCAGAAATATTTGTAACACTGTTTCAACTTTATAAATATTTCCCTGGTCCTGTAAAACTTTGGAAATATTCATCGTGTGGAATTGGATACTTCTAATGGTTTCTAAATAATGATAACAGCATTCTACCATTATCTACCATTTTCTACCATTTTTTGTAAATGGTTCAGTGGGCTGGGAAAATAGCAATTCACACATCCTTGCAAAGTATGGTTGGGTGCCATGAAACAATGGCCCACCACAAAGGATCCACCAGTGAAATCTAAAAATATACAGATACAACAATAGGGCTTACTTTTATGGGGGCAATAAACTAATTTAACCATTTGGCGAGGTTTACCATTTTTTGTAAATGTGAAATAATCACACTGAGGTTTCACAATTATTCTAAATAAAGATATTTTTGTACAGTTACTTTCAAAATGTTTCTAAAATATTCAAAGGAATTCAAATATATGAGTACTTTCTCAGTCAATTTTTTAAAAATAATTTAATTATTGTGGCTCAGATATTCTTTTATTCAAAATAATTCAGACTAATTATAAATATCGCCTAAAAACCCTCATGGTGTCTTGGAATGGACTCTATGTCAAACCATAATCTTGCTTAATTCAATTATGGCAAAATAGTACAGACAAGGTAGTGGTACAAGAAAGGTTCAAACACACATAGGCCAAGGGTGAAAAAATAGGGTACTGAAGATGTTCACTGCATTATCCAAGGTACTTACATTTAATATAACATTCCTGATCTGCTTGGCATTCAGCTTGTCACTCAACGTCTGCAAAATAATTTAAAAAAGAACTCATTAGTCTCAACCATGGCTAAAGATTTGCCAACACACAAAATCAAACATTGACATACAGTATCTATGAATTGTTAAAAACACTGGCAAACCAACAAATGCAGTTATCTATACAAAAATGGGTAAGACCAAGGTAGAATTATATTTTACTAAAAAGAGGAGTTAATTCCACCAAACAGGACAGTTTATTTCTATCTACAAGTATTAGAAGGTTGAACTTTATGTATTATCTTTGTTATCTTAAGTCCAATGCCTGTAACAATATCAACAGGCCATTAAATAAATCATCTCCGAAAAGAGTATGTGTGAAGGCTGTTATATGTGGTGGAAGTTGTTGGAAAAAGCGCCCATGAATCTATCATGAGAGAGATCATCATCCTCAAGCTCTTTTAGTAATTACGAGCAAGCTGTTGTCCTTAGGCAGATGATGAGGCATCCACAGCACATTCTGGCAGCCTTGTATCCAAACTGGAAACCAGTGTCAGAAGTGATCGTAAAAATGACTCACTACAACAGTAGTGTCGTACACAGCTGCCAAACGAGCCAAAGATGGCTTCCAATGGATGAAAATGCTTTCTCAAGCAACCATCAAAAGAGGAGAGACAAGCATCCTGACTGACAAATCAGCAAAGGTCCTCCCTTGATTGAATTAGATGAAGTAAAGGTCTCTCCTGGCAACCTGTCTACCAGATGAAGCCCTGACCCCTTGTTGATTGAGCTAGCTGATTGGAGGCAGAAACAAGTTGTATCAGTGGTTGGCACCGGTTGCTACAGCCCAATGCAAAACTACATGTACTGAACCCTTATATTAATAGAGCACAGTATATTGTAATTATTCTGAATGTTGACAGCTGTTAAATCCATATCAGACCATGTCCCTCAGACTCAGGTGCATCTACATGTACAGCAGTCAATATTTATGTCCATTTTTCCACTCATTTGTGGCACATAGTGCAGCAATTTTTTTCTGTTTCCGTTCCAAGCTAGATTTCTACCGGATGGGGTTATTCTCAAGGCACCTTCTTGAACACAGGACCACTTTTACATCCCTTACAAAAGAAGAAGAAAGAAGGAAAAAAGTGGCCTCCCCAGGATTAAACCAATTAAAGTAATTGGAACCAGGAGCTCAACTGTGAGGCTGCTACCAGTTGAGCTACAAGGACACCCCACTCCTGGCCTAAACTCAGCTATACGATCAAAGAAACAATCCAGATATCAGGAGAGAGATACCTCGTGCAAGAGCAAGCAATTCACGAAAAATCCAAACCATCACAAGAGAAGTAGAGATTATAAGAAGAACTCTTCAGAGCACAGAGCAAGTTGGAGTGTTCCATAAACACTTGTCCCTGGTATGCAAGGTACCGGGTAGACCTCTTTCTGGACAACTGTCTCTCGACCACCAGACATTAGTGAGATTAGTATTCCAGTTGGAGACACGTCAGTTCTACTCACAATGCTTAACTCGGACCCATTTCGTTGCCAGCACTCCTCTTCATCAGACAAGTCTGCCTCTGAGTGGGCTCTCTTTTGAGGGAAGCATGAAATGAGGAGTCATCAAACACTGCTAAATCATCTAGACCAGTTTTGAAACACCTTACCCCACCTTGATCATTTCAGGTGAAACCACGTTTTTCCTTCTAACTGACTAGTTTGTCCTGTAACTTTATTTCACAAAACACGCTAGCTGTAAGGTTAATGTAAATGCCTTTAAGTTCACAATGATCCCATTTCGCAGTAGGGAGAAAATTGTGTGTTTGTGGTGGTTTTAAGTTCAAATTGGGTCTATAGAAACACACATCAAACACCTGTTATAAGTCTGCTATGAAGCAATCACTGCAAAAAATGCGAATTTCAACATAGAAAAGCAAAACTTTAAAGAACTACATGCAACATGTTACATGTACAGTAATTTCAAGTAGTACTGTGCAATCTGTAATGCGCTACAATAGCATGTAATTTTAGAGAAAATAAAGAGCACATGAACCAAACATACCTTTCTTTTCACCTCAGGTGCTCTAAGGAACAAGGCATTGATCAAGGCCACAGCGTTACACTGGATCTCCTGGTTGGAGCTGGGTAGGAACAACAAGACAAGTTCAACATTAAGCATCAATTTTTCAAAGACCAAAGAAACTCAAAGCCATGGCATTGGAACCTTCTTACCTATCCTTATCTTCTAGACGGTTACAAGAAATCAGCCATCATTGAATTATTTCTATGTTCTCCTCATAAACAGTTCTTGCATAATGTCACCTTTGGTACTTAATTGCTTCATGCAAATTAGTACGGCAGCTGTTTATTACAAATATAAACAGCAAAGAGAATTATTCCCAGCTTACTACCTCACAATACAGCAAACACATAACATTATGTACAAGTCAAGTGTAACATTCCTGATGTTAGACTAATTGGCTGAAAGCGCATTAGGAATATAAACCATGAGTCCTACTTATGATTCTCATAGGTACTTCCCCAGTTTTGTATGTGTATCACATATGCGAAGTGTTTCTTTCCAATGTCATTTGAAATGCTGTTTCAAAACCTAGCCAAGTACAGAATTGCTGAATAGAAATGGGATTGAACTGCCATTTTTTTTTACAAATGTAGCAACCTCTTAAGTTAGCTACAAGCTGAAGAATGGGTTGTAACTGTTGTGTTTTCAGTCAGCAAAAATGGCTCTCTACTGCTGTGGTTCAATTACATCGCTGAGAGGTTTGACTGTAACTGACCCAAAACGGAGGCAAGTTGACTGTGCTATTGTAGGTCAACATGAACATGCATACATGAAAGGTTGTAAGACTAAAATGTCAACTACACCACAAATACCATAAAAAGAACACCTAGAATAAGACTGATATCCTAATACAAAGCTGTTAACATGAGTTTTGTTTAGCAGGTTTCCATAACAAACAAGACCACAATTTGACAGAGGACTACATGCAGTAAAACATGGATAGGATAAAACCTACACAGATACTTACAAGGCATTAAAACTTCCTTCTTAGGTTATTCATTGTCAATTGGCAATCTACATAAAGGTCGAATTACTACAAAAGGGTTTTGATAAGCATTACACCTGCACTTGTCTTTTGGCAGGGATCAATCAATCAATCACCTTTTTTTAGGAATGCAAAATGGGATCCAATGTTTGAAGAGATACTGTAAATGCATTTAAGTTTGCGGGGATTTAATTTCGTGGTAGTGGGAAAAAGGACTTTTCGCGGTGGTTTTATTTTCGCGGTAACACCATAGCCACTGCAGTCTAATACCATAATAGAAAAATGTTTGTGGTGGTTTTAAGTTTGCGGTGAAGTGGTCACCGCGAAAACCGTGAACATTAATCCACCGCAAACATTTCTGCATTTACAGTACCTCACACATGTTAAAGGGAATGGGCTAGCAACCCTCCCTGCAAAAATATAGCCTGTCACTGAAGAGTAAGGAAATTTGCTGCCCTATGTGCCACAAGGCATTACAATGGTCTGAACGAATGAACAAACAAACACTTGAAAAAACAGACACAGAGGAGAAAACCCTCTTGGTCTTACAGCTACTACCATGCCATGACTGATGTGTTATCATTTAAGAAAGCCAGGCTACATGTTGCTACATGTACAAAAATGTACAATACAGTATGTCAGTATGTTTGCAGTACTTCTACACGATGACACTGTTCCTCCACCCATCGCATGCAAGGTGTCTATTGTGCTAAAAGTATCCTGTTTACAGTTTGCATACATTTCACTTGTGGCTGAGAGCCATCTTCCTGGTGTAATACCATCATCAATTATAAATATCAACGAGGCACAAGTCACAACCAAAAATCACACAAACATGAGTGGTTTAATCACTTCATATCAAAGCCATGTCAAACTATGATTCAACAAGAGATACCTGAACTTGATCTTGAACATTTTGTCAATTGTTAACAAATGAAGATGGTTCTTTAAAAAAAAACTTTACGAGATACTACGAGATTCTACTTTACGAGATACAAAAGAATAGAGCAGTTGTACATGTATGGTGGCCTAATGTCAATCATAAACCTTAAGATATTCAAACATTCAAAATCAAGCACCATATAACTACCTGCATAAGAACAGTTCGTTCCCTACCTTTGAATGTGTGATATGAGGTTTCCAAAGGTGACTTCAGTAGACACTAAGCTGTACAGCTCATAGCTGAAAGGAAGGCAGTAGGAGCTATCAGTGAGAATGGAAACATGACCTCATACAGGATGTCCCCCACATTGTGTAAAAACAAACAATGAAATAATACAAGGGGATACTGGCCTAAAAGCCCTAAACATGGCTAACTATGTTCACTGGGTATCAGTCCATTACATCAAAGACAGTTTTACTGAAATGCTGATTTTCCATTTCCTGCAAAAACATGCAAATGTAAGAAGGAAAGCATACTTACAATCTCCTTATTAGGGTCTTAAATACTTCTTTATAGTAAATCACCAGATTTACTATAAACAATGAATGGTCCATATGATGGTCCATATATCGGGTCCGCAAATAGATAGATATTGGTATTCTAATAAAAATGGCTTTCAACCAATTCTTCTTACAACTACAAGCAACTAACTCTCGTAGACATTTGGCAATCTTAAACAATCTACCTGCATCCAATATAATAACTGTCACACTTAACTTACCTGTTGAGGGCAATAGACTCTAGTATAGCCAGAGACTTCTGCAGGATAGTAGCATCGGCGGAATGTCTATTTACAGAGGTGGCCACCTACACCCAGAAAAAGGACACAGGATATCAGCTTTGTCTTACTCTAACCTGCCCCTACCCGTATCAATCTGGTATCTTCCACTATATCCTTCCTCTCATCTTTCTCAAAGAAAAAACTGCATAAAAAGGCTCAAATCACCCCCTCAGTACAGAAGATGGCACATCCAGGGCACTGAGCTTGGACTGTACCATTTCATTATAGGGAGGCTTTGATAATGTCATTCCTGAAAGACACAAGTACAGGAAATGGGAAGCCATATGCCTTAAGAGATAGCCTACTCTAGAAGGCTTCCTAAAAGTACAGTTACAGTTTGGTTCTTTTGATGAAGTTTCCTATTTGTTTAAAGCTGTGAACCTATCATTATTTAAAACCTTCTTGGTTATAAAGGAGGAAATGTAGTTCAACTGCAGTCTCTTTGTGAAATTAACAGGGTATTCTAAAATGTAAATGTTAACGTAGAGATTGTAGTCTATTCTGCCAGTAGTGATCAAGTTCTAGATCTTTGTCAGTACAATCAGTGATTCTACCAGTAGAGATTGGATTTGCCAAATGTGCTATGCGTGTGGATATTTCGATTCAAGAAGCTTTGCTTCATGTCACTTTAGATCAGCAGAAGCTCATGATTTATCAGTTCAAGACCAGCTTACCACATTTCTACAATCCCAATCATGACCATGACTCTACTAGTTGAATCAGATCAAATCTATTCCCAGACATATTTCAACAGCAAATCCACATATTTCCTGTATAATTTCTACGTGATGTGTAGCAATGTTTGCATCATATATCAATGACAGTGTTTTCACTTTAAAGTTATGCTTCCAACTAGTTAATCAATTGTTAGTCCACTTCAATTTCATATGAATGTACATTGTATCTTTTTTTTAATATTTCATACTACCGGTATGGTTATCTCTCTGCCCTGTACTTACTCGTTTGACAAAAGTAGGAGTGAGGTTATCCCAGGACACCACTCCATGGTCCATCAGTTCCAGAAAGGCAGTCAGGATGAAGGCTAAATTTTCTCCAGTTCTAAGACAAAGATATTTACCATGTATTCAGTCAATTTAACATAAGTTGACCTTTATTTGTTGTGTACCTGTATGTTAGTTGCATTTAAAGTTGGGTACTGAGAAGTCAAAAAAGATTTGATAACCATGCATTTGAAGATGATGGGGTCAAAACCATTCCGTGCCTTATTGAAACATTTAAATGCATTGTGGGAGAATATGCCACTTACAGCTGAAGACAATTATTCACCAGACAACATGCAGAGCATTTGTGGCATAGGTAACCTATGACACCAACATATAACAGATGGAAATGATGGTTTTGAAAGATTGCTGTAACTTGACTAACAACTAGAGGTCATCTCAGTTTAAATAAGTGTTTAATGAAATCTTACTCAGAGCCGTTCTCGACCATCCCCGCAAGAAGAGGGACTCCGTCTCTTGAGATGAACTCGCTGGCAAAAGTGACATCAGCCGAGATTTTGGCCAGCTTCTGTAAAGCCTTACACTTCTCTACCGAGTCCTCTCCTTTCATACACAGCACAATATCTGCAGCTGTTTTGGACTGAAAAGGCAGAAAAATGTTCAGCCTCTTTATTGTATCAATTGTATCTTAAGGCCATACCAATTTAATTTGTTGGTTCTCGGATTTTTTCCTAAAAAAATTGAAGCGACAGGGCGAAAAAAAAAAAAAAAAAAAACTTGCAACAAGTCTGGGTTCAGGTCCAGGCTGGTTAGTCCAGACCTGAACTCATGGTATACGTGTGATAGAAATAGTTAATCAGTTAAAATTACATGCAAAATTGCATGTTGGCATAAATTTGTACAATATACATTAAATTATGTACAGTTGCTACAGTAAACAGAAATGTTCACAAAACATCTCAAATAGACCAATATAGTATTTTTACAAAGATGCAACGACAACAACAAACATTATTTAAGTTTGCCTCTAGAAATAAAATACCATCGCTGGAAGACTTATTTGCTCTCTGAGTTGATAAGAATCTGTCTATCCAAGGCTCTAATTACATTTCATGGTCAACTGGTGCAAATTGGGAAAAAAATTACAAATACTTCCACTCCCCCCAAAATACATGAACAAGCCAAAGTACTGAACTACATGTTGCATAAAACCATAGGTTTATTCTCTCTTTTTGTTACATGTACAATTATTTGTTGACAAAAAATTAAGATGCAGTTTGATTAAACTTCCTTAGAAAAACCTAATGTTAGATGCAAATCAGCACTGAAATGGTACACCATGTACTATCTAGCCAAATCTGCAGTTCCACTAAAAACAGCGTGGGGCGCTTTTTTGACTTACAGAAGAAGAAAGATGGCCGCCCAAGATTTTCAGACTTCATTTTCATCTCCATTTGGAAGACTTTGAGCATTTCAGGCATATCAAAACATGTTGGCTATGGAGGTACAAGAGTGAAAAAGTATTGGTGATTTATTGAGTTGTTTGTTTGGGTGCCGATTTCTGTGTTTCAATTGAAAATTTGCATGTGAAAGTGTGTGTGAGAGAGAGCACATGCTCAGCCGAACTTCTGGTTCTGCTACGTTATGTTATGCCCATGTGTATCTCATTTATGATGATTTATTTGTTCCTAAATATACTTTGCAACAAAAAAGATATGAATCAATTGGTAGCAAAGGACTTGGGGGTGAGAAAAAGTAAATGCACTGGTACTTTCCAGACGTTCTGTTTCTCTAACGGAACCAAAGTTTTGCAGCACGATTACTGAATGGAATTTTTTTTTTTTTTTTTTGAAATTGGGAAAATTAGAAGCGGCGATTCCGAGAACCAACGAATTAAATTGGTGTGGCCTAATCCTCTGAATTTTGATTTCTTACAAAATGGGACTAGATTATTCTGTGAATATTTTATTGCTGAACACATACAATATATACACATGCACATACAATACATTAAAATATGTAAGGTGTCAACAATGTAGACTGAAACTTCATTAAGCTGTCACCCAGTGTTATAAAGTCAGTAGCAAGAGACATGAGGCAAAAAAAAACTATTATTAGGGTTGTTGACTCAAAACCTGACCAGAGATATTGAGTTCAAAACGCTGACAGGTCCTGATGTTGTACCTTTGGATATGAAAGTAAATGGAGGTCCAGTTTTTGAGGACAGTCACACCTTAAGTATGCTAAAGAACCCACTAGACTTCTCCATAAGAGTAGAGGTCCATCCCGGTGTGAGCAGATCAAATAAATCTGCCCAGATATGCAGCTTATACCAATCATAACTTACAAACCTGGTGTGTTACGCCATGAGGCGGTTTACCGGGTATGCAATAAAAATAAACATAGAATACATGTAAGCTTCAATAAGATAACCACTTACAGGAGATGTGGTGAGCTTCAGTACAGTTCCATTCTTGATCTCGTTACGGTTCTGTGGAAAGGACAGATCTGGTGGTGAGACAGTCATTTCAGCCATTGCTTCAACTGTAACTAGACAGTGTGACTTTGTACTGTTCACTCCTTTGGTGTCTGTCATGTTTTCTAAAATTCAATTTTCGTTGCATACATATTCACACAATCACAGCAAACATCAACATGCATAGGTCATTCCATTTTGCGTCTGTAGCCCAGGGACAAGCAGTTACTATATCCTAGGGGCTGGAGAAATTCCTTTTATTCCTAAATGTCATTTTCCTTACATAATTTTGCTTGCAAACATTAAAAAAAGGGATTACGTGTATTATTATTTTTTCTTTCCACAAGACATTCGCAAAATCTTCAGCTTTTATACTGATGTCAAACAGAGAAAAACTGAAACTCTGATATCGCTTGCATATTTGCAAGGTAGCTTCCACATGACGTGATATGAGTTAGAATGATGTTACCTTTTCTGTGATGTAGGTTTGAGTGTTGTCTGAGTACTGCAGGGCATACTGCTCAGAGCTGGGGACCTGCCATCTGGAATAAACAGTGTGAAGTTCAAATTTAGTAATAGAAAATGATACTTAGAATTAGTAGAAAAGAATTTTCTTACAAAAATCATATTTGTACATTACCACTCAGTCGTGTTCTTTTAAAATAATTGTTGTAATGACCACCTTATTCATTTCATACAATTTCAAAGAATCCAGTGAGACTAATGAAAATCCAAAATTGTTGTTGACTTGGTTTAGCACCAATATCCAAATTTCATGCTCAGATAAGCATGTAAATTGGTGTTTTCACAAAACAAAACAGTCTGGACTCCAAAAAGGAAGGAAATACCTGTCTGCATTTCTTGCGGGTCTTTTTCTATAGCAATCATATTGTCGATCATTCTACAGGTTTTGGTCTGAACTGAAGAATATGTAATACAAAAAACTAAAAACCAATGGTAACAATGAAGACAAATTCATGTTGACATCTCACTGCAAAAACTGAGGGTATAAAACTCAAACAAATATTTTAGGATTTACAGTAGGAGATGTTAGCAATTGGCAGAGGTGTGCTGACACAAGCCCCCTGTAAGTCCCTCATTAGCATGGTAATTCACACCAGCAAGAAGCCAATTATCAGATAATCCCTCCCAGGACATCCCCTCCCCCTGGGACATCCCCTGGGAAGTTTGCATTTGGGCACAAAATCTATCTTTTTTGTCCTATTGACAGAAATAGGACTCTTACATACAGTTTTAGCTGCACTACAGCAAGAAGTTGTTGGGATGACCTAGCCTGGAATCCAAATCATAGCTGCCTGGTCTCTTTGTCCTCTTGAACAAAAATTTGTGTAATACTACTCTCCAAGCAGAGGTTAGGCTCTGATGGACATCAAGAAACACTGATAAAAACGACTAAAAAAAGGGGAAAAATAGCTGGAGCCTAACCTCGGCTTGGATAGCATGTAAAACAATGACAAAGAGACTTGGATTATATTCAGAACTATAATTTGGATACCAGGATAAGGAGGACCAGCCATTTCTTTACAAATTATGACATTTTCTTTGGTTCCAACAAATACAAGGAGGACATTGGTTTCTATTAATTTCTTACATGTATCATTGCCAGGTTTTGACAAGAAAACAGGGCAGCATTAAGAAAATAATGAAAACAACAATTTAAGATTTTCTCTCAACGCTAATATCCAAAGAAAGCTAGTCTAAAGGAAACCAAATCTGTTGTTGACAAAATAATCTGGTCTAATTCCCAAGGCCCTGGCCTCTATGTAAACATGATACTGAAAAGAAAATATGGAACAGCAGGAAGGATTTACCCAGGATTTTGCCATCTTACCTGATATAAATCACTTATCATAATATAACATAGAGCAAAATGAGATAAAAATACAACCGCTAATTTGGAACAGACCATAAAAGATGACGTGAAGGGGGCAAAAAAAGTGGAATGAATCATTTACATCATACAATGAATGGTGAAGGAAAATAGTGTGAGAAAAATGTTAGGTAGGAAAATTTAAGTCATTTTAAGTCAACCCAGGGAGTTATGACCAAATATAGCCTATAGCATTTAAGTAACCCCAATAGTCCAGTATCCAGCAGGTGTTTATCCAAATTGTGAATCCCATTATGAACAGTCTGAAACTGGATCTGCGGAATGGAGGTGAATGTCCATTTTAAGAATCCTGGTATGAATCTTTTGAAGGTATATTTTGTCAGTGTGGTGACAGGGTGATGACAAAACCTTTGTGCTTGATAGCAAACAGAAGTAGCCACATAAAACTAAATGACCTACTCTCCACATTTGGAACTAATTTCTCCCACCACCTATGAAAGCAAGAATGCCAAAATCTGGATTGCATTTCCCTCAAAATGGCAAACATTGAAGGGTTACTGTACATGCAGAAATGTTCGTGGTGGATTAATGTTCACGGTTTTCGCGGTGACCACTTCACCGCGAACTTAAAACCACCGCGAACATTTTTCTATCATGGTATTAGATTGCAGTCTATGGTGTTACCGAACTTAAATCCACCGCGAAAAGTCCTTTTCCCCGCTATCGCGAAATTAAATCCCCGCGAACTTTAATGCATTTACGGTACTTGGTCAGTTGGTGGGAAAAAATACAGTCAAATCTGCACAAGTTACCACCTCTACAAATGAACCAGTACCAGACCAATGTGATTGTGACCACATTTTTGTGTGTTTCCATTGACACAAGCACAGGAATCTATAGTGACTACCTGTTCACATAGACCAGATTTTATCAGTCCCCTGAGTAGTCTTCTTGAACAGCTTTGAATGTACTCTTTGTATTTATGACTTGTCAAACCATCATCTAATGATACTAACTCTTCCATACATGATAAACTACAAGACTATAAGAGAGAATGATTAAATCAAGATGGGTTTGGATGTCTAGCCAGGTGTGTGTCAAGGAAATATGTACCCTGTATTCTTCAGGTAACATGCTTTACAGACCTAGTAATTATCCTTACCCAAAGTGGGACATCAAATAAGTATAATTACTACATTGTCGTGAAATTTCTCTTCATTTGCATGTACAAGAATGTTCAAGATGACCTAAGGCATGGAAAGAGTCAGTGCACTTTCCCAGTGGTGAGATACATGCGCAAAGTTTTGGTCATTGAATATCTATAAATAATGTACCATACGGTGAAAGATTTTACAGTACATTGACGTGAGTAGCAGTCATGCATTGACAAAAACTTCATTTCCTTCAAAGATGCCCATCAAGGGTGCAGATAGCTTAACAAGTTAGCTAATGTTACAACAGGAAGAAAAATAGAGTTCAAAAGAAGTTCAAGGTTGACTGGGGACAGCTACAGGAAAAGATAACAGGTGGAAGAGCGCAGATAACTCCAGGAGTGAAACGGGATATATGTCCTACTTACACGTCGCACACATCCCGGATGATCGCAACCAGCGGCTTTTTCTGGAAAGGGAAAGAGACGGATAAAGATTAGATCATCTGTATACAAACACTGTGCCCTGGTTCAGGTGATATCTTTCACCTCAGGTAGCTTCAATGTCTCAAGTTCATAACAGCAACACAGGTAAAACATCATGATCAAGGGGGTTAATACCAGCAAGGTTGTTGTAACGTCCTTGATACCAGTAGGTTTTTAAATCCTTGTAGCAACAACATGCATAAGCATGGGGGCTAAGTTTACATGATGATTATACTGCATGCAACAGCTAAGTTACCACTTCTGAATGAAACTACATGTAATACATAATACATGTACCAAAGAAACAAGACATATCTGGTCTTGTATTAATATATTAATATTAATTAATCATGCATACACAACTTTTGACAAGTATATAGCTTCTGTAAAGAAGAGAAAATTTATACAGCCCTTGCATAGTACAGACTCAGGTACCATACCTTCCGTCTCAAAGAGTTGAAATATGCCATATCCAACAGAAACAGGCTAAAATCCTACATCAGTACATGAAAATATCTGCTGTTTTGTGAGTCCCCCCAAGCTGAACTGGAAGACCACCGGCATACAAACATACACACACAACAGATCCAGGTCTGCAGCATGCAGGGTCCACATGTGGTGTGAATGGTATGGGGTCCACTGTGATGCTAATCACAACATGGACCAGACCATGTGTTAAGAACAATAAGGGGTGGTTTACAATGGACCCTACCACTTACTGTATACTGTACTTTGCACTTTCAGTAGGTTTATTTTGTGGTAGGGGAAAAGGAAATTTTCATGGTGGTTGGAGCAGTTTGTATAGTAAAGTAGTAAAACAAGGGAGACATGTTCAAAGTGTCATGAATTTGCAACCGAGAAGTCACTGTAAAACTACAAATATAAAACCACTGTTTATATTTCAAGACATACAGTAAATCATTACAAAACTAGAGTTCCACGACCCCATACCTTCGCCAAATGATTCTATCTTCTACAACTGCTGTATTGATTGTGTTTGTCGTTAATTATTCAAATGTAGTTATCATTTGCATTAATTATATAACTTGATCATCTCCTCCACCAAACAACAGACGTATGCAATCTATGTTATTAAAGAAAGAAGGCTTTTATCGCATTTCCTGATAATTTATGCAAATGAGGACCGCAGCATGTCCAAAACTCAAAATATCAAACCAGGAAGCTCCACTGCAGTACCGTAACTGGCCACTAGTGGGCCCAAAATCTAATCATTCTTAGGTCTCAACAAGACCTACCTACATACCAAATATCAATACAATCCATCCAGGCGTTCTTGAGTTATGCTGGTCTTCTACAGACATACAAACATATACACGCTACCCAAAATACAACCTTCTTGGCGAAGGTAATTATGACTTCACTAAAAACTTGCAAGTAATATTTTAGTTGCTTTTTAGCCAACGGACTATGTATTCAAGGAGGTTTACCCTATATAGTATAATCTTCTTGATGCATTCAAAAAGGTCGCAATACATAGATGTTTCCTTGGACCTTGCATATTTTGCAGGTACAGACAACATTTTAGATTTAGAATGTGAGGGACCCATGAAGTCTTGATGCTTTCTGGCCTAAGATCAATACATGTATTATGATCTGAACAAAAGAAGAACAAAAGCATTTAGAAATTTTGCAAAAAATTAGCTTTTTCCACAAACAATTTTGCCTTAAAACTCTACAGAATGTTATACATATTGGTCTCTCTTTATACCTTTTTCACACAGTAGACATGATAGATCTGTCCATCATACTTAGCAGTTCAACCAATGATAGCATGGCAATTAGTAAATCGATCAATAAGAGAATGGCTGAAAAAAATATATTCGCATTATTACTTTTTTATCTCTTAACGGACCAGGAGATCAGTCTACAACTCTACGCTACTCTAAATTGCTACATCTTTCGGTGCATTACACCAAGGAGCTTTTAAGGTCTCATTGATGTATTACTCCGCGAGTGGGTACCCTAAAAGAGATCCGAGCCAAAAATGAACGGCTGCACGGACGCATGTTTTGAGCGGTGAGAAATTCCCTTTTAGCCAGCGGAACTGATCTCAAAAGTTAGATTGGTGAAAGCTTATTTGTAACTGAAGAAATTAGCAGGTAAAGTTTTGCAGCCGCGCGCTAGGTCGGAGTGGTGCGGTTGTACACTAGCAGCGAAAAAGTGCCTTTTGTGGGGATTGACTAATCGTAGTTTGTAATTGCTATAAAAAAAGTTCATACGTATAGTTTACGTTGGCAATTTTTTCCCACGATATAGGGTAAATGTGCTAAACATAGAATGAAAAATCTGCTGAAATTTCACGTAGCTTCATTATCAACGCGACCATTTAAACCACGAATTATAACATACACTCGGCACAAAAAGTTTGGAATATCAACTTTGGTATATCATATTTCCGTTATTTATGGATCAATTTCAATATATTATATATCAATAGAAAGCTTGTGTGATTTTCTTTCCTATGGTATCAAACTCATCATGGTTTTATACACAGAAAACGAGCACAAGGCCTGCTTACATGAGTGGGTCACGAAAAAAAAGTGCCCAAATTCCCCTACTTCTGTTCAACACTGTATCGTCCTGTTGATATTGGCGCGTGTGTCACTGCTTCAATCAATCCTCTTTTCACTTCACACTTGGTATACGGAACATAAAGATTGAGTAGAGTATATGTGCCCTTTCGATAGTTGGATGGCAGAATCAAAGCGCGGATGCGGCAAGGAGAACCGCACGCTGACACGACAAGAGTAACTTTCGGCATTTGGTGGTGGAGGCAGTGTCATGGTGTGGGGCGGTATAACCGCCATAGG
This sequence comes from Branchiostoma floridae, assembly GCF_000003815.2. Classification (NCBI taxonomy): domain Eukaryota; kingdom Metazoa; phylum Chordata; class Leptocardii; order Amphioxiformes; family Branchiostomatidae; genus Branchiostoma; species Branchiostoma floridae. The sequence goes on from NC_049984.1 coordinate 11,590,740, forward strand.
AAAAACAAGACTCGTCATCATTCCAGGCAACTCCAATGTGGTGAGATATAGGGACACCATCCTCCATCCAGTAGCAATATTCTACCCTTTCAATATTGGACTAAATGTCAATGCAAGATTACAACGTTAACACCAGTCCACACAGAGCAAGGACCACTGGATGCTGGAGTACAGTCTTAGGGTGGAATAGCCTTCCTATGGCTTATGGCTAGCACTCGATTGATCACCTCTTGCCATGGTTCAGATTTTTTGCTTGAATAAAGAGTAACAGTAGCTTTGATTGACATGTCCTGTTTATTCAACTTGCCTTCATTCACAAGTCAATACCGACAGAAGAAAATGAGCAGAATGGAGTGATTGACTTTAGTAGGGTAATTTTGGCACTTTATCTTTAGTACCCCCTGTACGTAAGCAGGCCTGGTGCTCGTTCCATGAATTTACACTCTTAAGATACTCTACTCAGATATGCTTAAAAGAAACTTGGATGTTCTGTATACCAAACGTTAGGTGAAAAACGGATTGATTGAATCATTGTCACCCGCGGCCATAACAACCGGACGATAAAGTTTTCAACAAAAACGGGGGAATTTGGGCACTTTTTTTTCGTGACCCACTCACGTTAGCAGGCCTAGTGTATGTTCCATGAGTTAACACTGATAATGAGTTTGGTACCATTGGAAAGAAAATCATGCAAGCTTTCTATAGGTATATAATATATTGAAATTGATGCAGATACAACAGAAATATGATCAACCGAAGTTGATATTCCAAACTTTTTGTGCTGAGTGTAGAAGTCTATGGGAAGAAGAAACTCATCAATGAGACCTTTATCAAAAGCTCCTTGATTACACTAATCATAATATTTACTATTTGATCTTATGTTGTGAAAATTTGTGTGGTTTGGGGAAAACTAAATGGGAGATGATTTCAGAAATAAGTTTTGTCTATTTGCCTCATTTTCAATCTATCATGGCCACCCCATGACCTCCTTGGTTGCATTCAGTGATTCAGTTCACTGTTGACTTGGGTCCTGCCCCCTATCTCCCTCTGCAATAACTGCAGTATGCTTAGAACTGCAAAGATCATCAGGTAACAGATAGCCAGTCTTCCTTTGGATCAGCTACATTGTGTCAGGGTTATCAGAGGTCTCATAAGTCAATGATTGATATTTGGTTGGATAAACCATCTTATAAAAAACACTGTGGGTCAACACTGCTCTTCTCATTAAATGGGCTGGGTTCTTTCTTATGTACAGGTTTAATACACAAGACTGACAGCCCACAAAGATCACAATAATAATAAAGTTCATTTTTTTATACAGTCAGAGCCAGTTACTAATCCATTACCAAAATGTCCAGTTAAAAATTAGGCTACTTAGAAATCTAGTCAGTAATTACAATACATTATTATTTACTACTGGCCTTCACAGTCAAGCCATCATCCAGGGCTGGATTTACATTCTACATTTACACATGCATTTTATACTGGACTCAGGACTCTACAAGGATAACACAGACCTGTGTTTAATCTGCCTGGAGATAACCTTTGGTTGACTTCAAAAGCTTGTGTGTAAATTGGGCCATTGAGGTTTTCCACAAGTTTGTATTTACTCAATTACTGTAAATGTTTTGCAATTTTTTCAGTGATTCCTGCAAAGTCAAAACCACAGAACCAAAATACTTCTTATTGAGTTCTTCTGCCTGCCAACCCCTTGTTACAACCACCAACTAAAAAACTAGAAATATCACTGTGACCACCTCCGTTTCGCCCTACAACTTTAAAGGCATTTACAGTAAACTCTTTGATGAGATTCAATCAATGATTCCCCAAGCTAACGACAGAACACTGCACATTTTCTGCAACACGCATGATGTGACCAGGAAACATCCAACCTCCTTGAAACATCCATACCAAGGAGGAAACATCCCTACCAGGGCTTCTTCCGTCCCAGGATGAAAATTTACTTTTAAAAAAATGTCCCTCAGTCCGTCAAAAAAATTCAGACATCATGACACAAAATTGTATTTGAAATTGTATTTTCCCAGGCTAAATGACAGATTTATCATAACAAATCAACAAGATGAGCTCCCAGACAAAAAGTGGGATGGAAAAAAATAAAGTTTGAGGCAGCCCTGATCCCTACCAATGGGGAAATGTCCTGAAAGTGAAAGAACAAGGCAAGACAATGTCTAGAAACTGTTGAAAGGAATACATGAATAAGGAGAGCTAACTACTATTTTAAAATCTTGACTGTGGCATGTTCAGAACATCAAAACCCGGAAACTGTGCTGATAGGCCTAGGAGGCTCATTATTGAACTGTACCTTTAATTTTCCAACCTATTATAGGTATCAAATATCAATAGGTTCCATTCACAGCTTCTCGACAGGGACAAACAAATGGCTTAAAAAAATAACTTTCTAAAGTTTCTTGTGGAAAGTAAAACTCTAAAAAACATTCAAAAAACATAGACTGTTTATAGAGTCATCATTTCCCCAAAAATCCATTACACAGATCTCTCTGTAAATTAATTGTTTGACTTGTCCTCTTTACTTTCTAACATTGTTGTCCCAACTGTTCCCCCAGAGGAATCAGAAGAGGACATACATGTCTCTGTAGCCTGTGTGATGCATGGGTTCAGTTTCTAGGAACAATCAGCAGCTTTGTAATGGTGAGAATGGTCTCATGCATATGAAGAAGAAGAACTTTATTGCACGACAACTGTAGAGGATACAGTGTTTGGCAACTTGAACATACAATACATACAGAACAGAACACTACATGAGTTACTAGTATCTAAAAATCTAACAGACTAATCTATTTTGAGACGAACATGACACCACAACACAAACAATAGCTCTCTGTGAATGCCAGCCACTCCCCCATTATCCAATTTGTCTGGAATTTTATTCTTCACTGCTTGTCTTCTCAACTCCCAGACTGTAATGCTGTCCAAGCAGTAGATATTCTCACCAAGATGTAGGCCTCCTTGACTTACAGACATCCTTATGGCTTCTATAATAAAAATTTCTTTGTTTTGATACAACACAATAGTTGCAAATTATGTTGACTCTCAAAAGTAATATTTTACCAACCTTCTGTATTTTTCTTAGGTCAGAGCTACCTTTGAGGAACTATGCAACATGTGTACAGGAACAGGACATCATTTATATAGTTGTTTTTTTTCAGTGCCTAGAACCTGGAGTTTTCTTCAGTAGACTTACTTAGTAAAAGTTTTGAGGGGTGGGGTGGGGGGTCACTTACCTGATCAAAATCAACAAGCTGGGCCATTTTCCCCGAGCCTGGGAACTCGATCGCCAGCTTGACGATGTCCTGGGAGACCGGCATGATGTCGCGTGTGTCTGGACAAATCTCAGAACTGCTGATCTCCCTTCATCACTGCCAAAAAAACTATGTCCGGAAAGGGAAATGTTTACTCATGGATAAATTGACATCCCGGAAGCTGGACCAGTGTCAGAAGTCACAAAATCAAAGCCTTTAGAAAATCCAATGAGTTTGAGTTTCTTCAACTCGTTCCTCTGAATATTAACGATGTCGTCGATGTAAGAGAGGCACTTCGGGTACTTCTGGTGTCAAGCTATAGCTCCAAAGAGTTCAAAATACTTTTCTCCGCCACCACAGTCTATCAGTTCGGGAAAATAGGAAGTAGAGTCTTTGTCCCGGAAGTGAAGCACTCCGCATGCGCAGTTTAGGGCCTCATGGGAAAAAGCACCAAGATGGCGGCGCTCATGGCAAGAAGAGCCACACGAGGGTTTGTCTTATTTTCTTCGGCCTCGCGACGCGAAATCATCATTAAACAACCCACCGCAGCTGCAGTATTGTGCCACAGACTTTTTGCCTCCAGGAGACTAGCACCGGTGTACAGGTTTGCCTGCGTTTCTCGGTTTTCTACGACGATATCTGTTCCGGCCGAAGACTCCATCACGCAATCCATTCTGAAAGAGAAAAGTGCAGCAGAGCAAGGTACTTCTGACGATAAGAAGGAAGGGCAAGAGGATAAAAAGGATGAGAAGCCCAAACGAGATTGGACCAAAATCAGCATCTACGTGACCCTGGCAATGTTCGGCGTCGGTGGTACCGTCTCTTTGGTTGAAATGGGGCGACCTCAACGCGATGAAAACGGGCAAGTTGTCAAGGACGAGTTTTCCAACGACGTGATTTTCGTAGCGTACTTCCGCCGAGCCTGGAAGGAGATGATGGGTTATAAGACCATGATTGAAGAGCCTAGCCGTGAGAAGCTCCTACCTGACCCCTTACAGGAGCCCTACTACCAGCCACCCTACACCCTTGTGCTGGAGATGACAGGCGTGCTGGTACACCCAGAGTGGACCTATGCCAGTGGTTGGCGCTTCAAGAAGCGGCCTGGCCTGGACTATTTCCTCTCACAGGTTGGCCCACCTCTCTTCGAGGTCGTCATCTACACCCGTGAGCAGGGCTTTACCGCCTACCCCCTGATCGACAGCCTTGACCCCAACGGCTACATCATGTACCGTCTGTTCCGAGACGCAACGAAGTACATGAATGGCCACCACGTGAAAGACCTCTCCAGTCTGAACCGTGACATGGGTAAGGTCATAATCGTTGATTGTGATCCACACGCGTACCAACTGCAACCAAGCAACGCTGTTGGTCTGAAGAAGTGGGATGGTAACAGTGATGACCGGACTCTGTTCGACTTGGCATTCTTCCTCCGCACTGTCGCGACGAGTGGCGTGGAGGACATTCGGCCGGTGTTGGACTATTACAGGTCAGAGGACGACCCACTCGAAGCCTTCAAGCGGAACCAGGCACGACTACAGGAGGAGCAGGCAAGGAAGATAGAGGAGGAAGCTGAGAATAAGAAGTCTGTTGCACCTCTTGGTAGCTGGAGTAGAGGATTCTTTGGGTCCAGAAGATAGGGAGCAGTAGCATTAATCTACATTCATGATATTCTACTGAAACTACATCATAGTGCTGTACATACTACATTACGTACAAATGAAACAGTGTCAGAGTCATAGATGGCACAGTCATTTTCAATCAATCAAACAACACAGGATGCTTTTATGCAGAAGCCACAGCAGATAGCTTAGAAAGTTTTTGGTAAGCATAACTTGTGTGCAGACTTGGAAAATTAAAAACAACAAAGTACCATTTCAAAGTATTACCTTTAGCCTGACTTAATCATGCTTTTTGCATCCCTGGTGTCAGGGAGGCAGCCAATGAATCAGCCCTTTACAGCAAGAAATTAACACAGATTCACAGACTATTGTATCCCATTTTCCATTTTCACCTTTGATTTCAGATTCGATGGTAGATATAGATAAATATGGATGTATATCAGTGAAATGTTTGTCAAATGAAATAGGGAATGCTGCAGACATTTTAGTCTGCCAGTTATCAAATTTGATATGCATATTTTGCCAAATGTTCTTATAGTTGCAGTACTGGTGCATTTCTATTCAGTTATTTTTCCTTTTTGCAGATCTACATGTAACTTCAGTATCAAAAGGCATTCCTACTATTTGTTGACAAAACTCAATAAACTGTACACTAGTAAGATAAATGGTGTGCCTTGCAGTGCTTGCACTTCATTGTTTTACATCATACCTCATTCTGTAAGTTTGTTCAGACCATGGCTGTCCCCAGGACCCAGCCTTCCATCCTTGGACAGAAATTTGCTTATTCAATGGGATGGAACAAAAATTTCCACCATCCATTCCCAAAATCTGAACTTCATGACATGAAATTGGTGAAAATGTATATTCGTAAGTTTAGAATGACAGATTTAACAACGAAAACTAAAAACATGGCTCTTAAACAATTACTGGAGCAAAAAAAATTCAAAACTAGATACAGCCCTGGTTCAGACCCTTGTCTAGTGGTGCATACAGCTGTTTGAGTAGCAAGTTATATTTTTACAGGGAGGAGTGCTAAGTTGCTAGCCTTTTCACTTGCTAGCCCTTTCCCTTTAAAAGCGGCATCACCTCGAACAGGGAACCCCCATTTTATGTCCCTTCCAAAAGAGTGCAGCCCCAACCAAGATGCCCTACCCAGGAATGAACCGAGGTCTCCCAGTAACTAATTAATTGCAACCTGGAGCTGAACTGTGAGGGCGCTACCAGTTGACATACAGGACATCCCCATTCTGTAAGTACATATCTGTATTGGTATTGAAGGCAAGGTTATTGTCGAGCCTGAGTACCATCTGCCGTAGTGAAAGGATTGAGCCAGCGGTCACTAAGTAGGATGGTACTCTAACCATGGCTCCTGTAAAAATCCAGGTGACCATTCCAGCATAAGTTCGTAACAACTGAATTGCGAAATTGTTTCAACTGCAAATTTAAAGCACTGCAAAAACCCTTTTCCCTTCTACAGTGAATTAAAACCATGAAATTAATTGACAGTAAATTTATTAAGTGTCTGAGACACAATCACATACCAATGTAGACAGACAACCATCTACAGCTTGCTATTAATATGATTCATTCAGCCAAAATGTTGCTTATCATGCCCGTAGCCGCTCAAAAGGTCCGCTTTTTCAGGATCGAAGGTCCACTTTTTCATGTCCAAGATTTTTTTTCAAAGGCATGACTGATTTGCATTTTTCCTTGATAGACATTTCAGCCAATCGTAGTGAGTCTATCAGCAAAATTTGCCCCAGAAAGTGCAGGAAATGGCTTTTCAGAGGGTCCAGATTTCAAAATTTCCCCGGACCTCCATTGCGACGCCTCACGCCTTTGGTGTCGGACATGGTGAAAATATGTTGAGGGAGTTGGCCTCAAAGCCTTGTCCTTTAATAGAAATTCCATTAAACTTCGCAAGCGATTTTTGACGGTCAAAATGCAGGAAATGGCGTTTCAGAGGGTCAAAATTTCATTTTTTCCGGGGGAGCATGCCCCCGGACCCCCCTAGATACCTCACGCCTTCGGCGTGAGTCTCGTGCCTGCGGCGCTCGATGGTCCCACATTTACTAAAAAGAACCCCCCCAACCGAAATCCTGGCTATGGGCATGCTTATGTAGTATGTAGTACAAAACAGCTGCAAGACAAGAAACAAGCATTGAATTATCCCCCCCCCCCCAGTTTTGTACCTGAAGTCACATGTCAAATGCCTCATGACACGATGTGCAAGGACATTACAAATGACCAGCACGTAAGCAAGTCTTTGATATGATACAAAGAGACAGCATGTTTACATTGTTTCTTGGAAACGCCTTAACATCCATTAGGGAAGTGCTTAGCAATTGTTCTGTTGAACCCTATTTCATTTATGAATGTAACAATTGCAGCATCCAGCCTAACAATACCTGTCACCATACATCACAATAATTTCATCACATCCTGGACAACATTCACATCCCCTGATTACTTTGCTCAAAATGTTTGGGGAGGCAATTTCAATAATTTGCATCTTGTACCAACTTTGTATCAGGATTGGTATTAAAGGGCGGTAATTTGGAGTGGTTGCGAGGAAAGGTGCCTTGTAGGTTTTCATATCCTGGCCATAGTCTATATTAAAAAAAGAGAACATTCGTGCACTTTTGCCACGCTCTATGGGGCTATTGAAAGAACATCAGCTCAATGGTGCCTATCACCAATATGGTGTCATAAATTATTACTGATGTTTTGCTGGTTGTCATAGTGGTCTATGTGTATGGTAATCCCTCAAAAATTAAAAAAGAAAATGCAATTAAGGAAATGACTCCATACCCTCTTCCCGAGAAGTATTCAAAGAGTAAAAAGAATTTAACCATAACAAGTAAATGCAATATTGCAACTTTAAAAGTAGAGTTTGACTCTAAACAGCACATACCACCTGTTGTCCTCTTAATGGCATGCTTTAAGACGTCATACACTTTTGGATCTAACGTTCTTGTCAAACATAAAGAGCTACTCATGAAGCAATCATGAGAGTGGCGAAAAGGACAATAAGGCTATGAAATATTAATGTACGGTATTGTTGACGAAGGGCTCACCGGTCTAGGTAGCTCATTGTACGTGCCATCCCGTACCAGGGAGACCTTCTACACCGTACGTGTTTTGAGATTGTTGTATTGGAGGAAAAGCAGAAAAGTAAGTGGCAAGGCCGTAGGGCCAGAGGGATTCGATATTAGCGGTGAAGATGGGGCGTTTGGAACCCCTCATTGTGATTGGTAAGTTTTAAAAGTTTTTATTTTCATTTTGAAGTCAGGATGAAATTAGAGTCAACGTAAAAGAAATGCTGGTCATTCTACATGTATTTTTAAAAAGGTGAATCTCTGTTTAGTTCTCCGTTTAGAATCTGGCTTCTGTACCTTTTCCAGGTTATGTTTATCTTGCATTGTAAAAAACTATATGGATCCCATATGGTTGCGGCATACTCTAGTTCTACATGTGCTTGCATGCAAGTGTCTTCACCTTTGCTTCACATGCCCAAATATTACATTTGATCACTCCCCATGTCTGTTAAACTTTATATTCTATTGCAAAGCATAATTGATCGAGGATAAGCGTGGAAGGTCTAAACTGCCTGGTTATGGTGGATTTTCTGCTTTCCAGTGGTCTGTACCGCCGTAGTTGTCGTGTGCGGACAACGGTGGCCAGGCCAGGTGACGACTCCGACTCCGGATGGGTCGCATGGGCCCTATCCGTCTCCGGATGGGTCGCATGGTCCCTATCCGTATCCTGACGGCAGCGAACAGCAGCCTAACGCCACCCACAACTGCCGGGACCACCCAGAAATCTGCCGCTACCGACAGGAACTCAAGACTTGGCAGGACGGACAACATGACAACGGGACAGGGATCTGCCAACCGCTCCAATCCGTCTACGGACTTTCACCAATGGTAATTTATGTTGCATTTTTGCATGTGAAGTACAGAATGATGAGGTGCATAATCCTTGTCTCTCTTGTTTGCCTTATCTGAACATTTTGGGCAGTTTCGAAACTTTCATTTGTGTTTTTGCCCAAGGTTGTTTTGTTCATGTTTGATCAATGTCTTAACAGCGATTTTGTGCCGGACTTGGCGGCTGTGTTGTTGGCGACGACTGCCGACGGTGGAGTGGTCTTCAATGTCTGCCAGGCACCGTGTTTTGTCCCGCGACCAACCTCTGCTTACCGACCAACATGACTAGCTACTGCATCAACGGCACCACGATGTGCTCACAGCGTGAGGTACCGTGCACTTGTTTCTAGAGCTAAAGGGGATAGAAAGAGAGAAAGAGAGGGAGAGAAAGAGAGAGAGAGAGAGAGTGTGTGTGTGTGTGTGATACATTTCCAAACGGTGAACCGTCCCTTCTTCTCGTAAAACCAGCTATAGTCTTCTGATACAACAACGCACCTATTAACGTTATCATAAAATTGTAGTTGATCATGATGTTTTACTTTGATGTTAATGTTATCGATCTTTTTAATGCTGCATAGGCACAATAGCAATTTCTAAGTCACATGAAAATCTGCCCGGCTATGGTTTCTCTCAGTTCTCTGTACAGAAAAAAATGTTGTTTTGGTATTTCCTTTGTAAAGAATCAGCCGCATGTTCAAAGCTGTTCCCAACCATACAACAATGATTTGAACTATGTACATATGAAGTTGCTGTTAAAGCAATACACAACTATAACAGCACACAAAATGTTGATCTCTATAAACTTCCGTCATTAAAGAATGAGGAGTTTGCACGCAAAGCTGTAAGTCTTGCACAAGAGTACAGCTCACACCCGCCCGACTGCCTTGGTTGTGGGTCGTCATACTGTCGGCGGATAGTTGGTTATCGACACTGTCATCAATTGGATCAGATTGGTAAGTATGAGTGTTTTATTATGATTATATTGGTTAAGTCCCCACCTGAAAAGCCGGAATCCGTCTGACTGCTATAACAAAAAAGGAATCCGTCTGACTGCTGTAACAAAAAAGGAAGAGTACATATATTGTGTGAAATCTTTCTTGAAATGTTTTGTTAGCATGATTACAGACAAAATGTCGGATACGATTTCTCTGCTGATTGTTCTGAACATATCAAATAACGTGCAAGGGTATTAGAATGTTGCATTGCAAGGTACATCATGTAACACTGGGTGGTATGAACTGGGAGAAATTCTATTAGTAGGGATACGAATTGAGTATGTGTTATTTATGATTTCTACAGCCTTTTGCCCGACATCGCGGCGGTGCATTCTGGAAAACGAAGCGTGTGAAGGCTTCATCTCATTGGGAGCCCCTCCAGAACTATCGACGGAAGGACCACGGAGGGAAGAGCCAGTGACGCACGAACCAAGGACGGAAGAACCACGGAGGGAAGAGACAGGGACGGACGAACCAAGGACGGAAGAACCACGGAGGGAAAGACCAGCGACGGAAGAACCACGGACGGAAGAACCACGGAGGGATGAACCAGGGACGGAAGAACCAGGGACGGAAGACTCGTGGACGGAAGAACCAGGGACGGAAGACTCGTGGACGGAAGAACCAGGGACCGAAGACTCGTGGGCGGAAGAACCAGGGACCGAAGAACCACGGAGGGAAGGACCAGGGACGGAAGAACCACGGAGGGAAGGACCAGGGGCGGAAGAAACAGGAACGGGAGAACCAGAACCATCAATGCCAGACCCATCAACACTAAAGCCATCTACACCCAAAACATCGACCCCAGAACCATTGACAACAGAGCGGTCAACACTAAAGCCATCTACTCCTAAAGCATCGACTCCAAAACAATCGACACTAGAGTCGTCAACGCTGATGCCATCTACACTTAAACCCTCGACTCAAGAACTGTCGACACCAAAACCGTCGACAGAAGACCCATATGGCCACGATGCCAACCCCAACTGCACAATGGTAAAGTTCTTCGAAGTTTTCTCCTATTACAACCTTGAATGGCTTGAAAATCAGCATGTTTTGATATCTTTTACCGTACTGTGGGTGATATTAATTGGAAGCATCTTTAAATTTCTTTTTCAAGTTAAAATGCCATATCTTACTATCGACCTTTTCTTGATGTTTATCCACAATAACTTTACCTTGATGTGGATCATGGATGGTTCTTGAACTAAAAGCTGAATGATAGCCTGGTATGAAGCACTCGGACTGTATGTACAACGGAATGTCATCTTGGCAATCAAGGGACCCTGTACACGGAAGTCAACTGTCGCCCGAGCCAAGGCACCGTACCGGGAAACATCAGAATTGATCGAAATCTTCACAAACTCATCACAGGATAATTTCCCGTCTCCTCGTGTAAGATGACATGCATCTTCATTTTACTTAGGTGTGCAAAGAACGCGTCACAGAAATGTACTGCGAACTGCTGCTATGTAAGCCGTAATAAATGTCTTTCCATAACCACCGCTCCATGTTGTGTGATTTATCTTTCTTGTGTTGTGTTTGCTACACTGTACACTGACACTTTGAAAGGCGATTGCGTGGCGTACTTTGGGCCAAACAACATGCGCTCAACATCACTGACACACTGTAACGAATTGCATTACTAGTACCAAGACGCATTTTAATCGTACCTATGTAGAGTTTTGTGACAGCGTTTTCTAACATGCCTGAGCGCTCACGTCCTTGCATCAGATATTCTGCGCCGAGTACGGAAGGTGCGTGCCAAGGGATAGCAGTTGCCATGGCGACGGGAAGGGAGTGACTTGTTTACCTGGTCAGGTGAGCCACAAATGAAATAAGCTGTATTGTTATATTGTCATTATTGGGTAATTTGTGACGCAAATGGTTACTGCTAGGTAACTGCTTGCGTCTCAGTGCATTTTCTTTATATGCTTCGAGGCCACAATAATTAATAATTCAAAGGTATAATCACAAAATGACACAGCCAGGGACAATGACTTTATTCTGACAATGTTTTAAGCGAGTATCTCACTCGGCCGCGACAAGTTTGCAATTTTTTTTTTAAGTGACACAAAGGGGTAGATGCATCTCAAGCGGATATATAATGACATTTTTATAGCCTCCCATAAAGTTTTAACATCAAAACCAAGCGAAATTATACATTTAAAGATCAAAAAGAGGCAAATAATGCTCATAAAGATCAGAAACAAGCAAAATCATAATAAGTTCCCCACTTACCCGATGCATCTCTAGCGCCCCCCTCCAAGACACAAAGTTTGCAATTGTTTGTTGCGGCATTCTGTGTCGCTAATCTTCCCTTCCGACGTGTGACGCATATGCGTATGAAGCCCAGACGAGTAGGCTACTGTAACCGCAGCAACTAAATTAAAAACCAATTTAGATTAGTAATGAAATTAGAAAAAAAAAAGATTTGCAGTGATAAAAGGATGTGTAACGTTACATCATATTGTACGATACATACGAAATGAAATATCCATCCACATAACGTTAAAACAATCATGTACCGAATTCCACTCTTTGTGTGTTTTGTACCATTTACGTGTAATGATACAAAGACATAAATCTATATACATATAGAATTAGGACATACAAACCTGAAACTGCAATATTATTTTTTACAGTTGCTTTTAGTACTAATGGGGACCTAATGGTGCCTAATAAGAGTATAGTTCGCGTCAATGGTGGCATTTTTGTAGCTTTTGGGAAAAATCGCCATATTAGGTGTTCTTTGGTGCTGACCGTCGGCTAATTGGCGACTAGTCGTGGCCAGTTGGTGAATGATTAAAGGAACTGATCTTTTGACAATGTTCCAACGTTGTGGTCAGCTTGAAATCAACCCAGTCACTCATGAAATTATGAAAATTTAGATATCTCAAGAAGACATCTGCCTTTACCTTTGTGCCAAATTGCAAGTCATCCGATTAGAAATGAGGCTGTTCACATAAAATCACTTGCATTACTTTTTGACTCACACACGTACATTCATCCGTTACATTACTCATGGTTTTCAGTGTGGAGACAGGAACATGTGTTTGCACGGAAAGGACAGAGATCCGCTTAGATTAAACATTGAGTAAAGGATTGATGATTTTTGCTCAGTGACGATTCTTTGAGTACATGTAGTTTATTTTACTATTTCTTCCGTTTTCAGGCGTTCAGTTTGGAGTCAGGAAGGTGTGTTTCGACAGATAAGAAGAAGGGGGAAGTAACATGTGGTAACCGCGAGGTATGAGGCAAAACAATAATTATATATCTATTGTAGCCAGATTTGTATTTCTGTATTTTTGTGTGATAACAATAAGGAAGCCTTCATTGCATTTCCTCTCTGAAATGTTTGTATCCATTCGCACCCTGTCAGGTCTTCAGCGCGGAGCTCGGGACGTGTGTGTCGGCGGCCGTTTTGGACAAGACGCAGGCAGTCACCTGCAGGCCTGGCGAGGTACGGATGATTTGAAGTACTAATGTCTATGCCTTCCGTCGTTCCTGTCGAAATTTGGAATGGCTTTCTATATTTCTAAGGCCACAGAAAATAAATCCGCGCCCATTTCGAAAACACACACGCACACACAAGATATAATGTTATATCGTTGAATCGTTACTAAATAAGTACGGGGTGTGCTACGAAACGCTATTTCTAGGCCTCTTCTGAGAATCTCCTCCTGGACTACATGTCAACATGACGCGAACATGCCGAAAATATTGTCTTGTGGTTGCCTTCATTGTAGTTGCGGAAGTGATACTAGTGATAACCATGATTGTATACGTAGCTGTAGAAGTGAAACTAGTGAAAGCAGTTTTAGAGGTGACACGAGTACAGTGTGGTAGCCTTGAGTACTAGTTGATTAGTGATGCTTGGCTAGTGTCACTTTGCTTGATGACGGGGAAAAACTGGCTGTGAGGCCGTATTTTGTCACTTCAACCTTGTTACAACATCTACGGTCTTACTTTATTTGCCCATCTTGTTGTTTTTGTGTTCTCGCATATATAGCATAGATTTGGAGTCTGCGGATGAAAATGAAATTTATTTGCTGTGGCCTAAACATGTTCCTTCATTGTACAAATGTCAGGTCTTCAGTGCGGACGTGGGGCGATGTGTGCTTGATCGCGACACCACGTGGACCGCTTCCTGCGGAAATGGAGAGGTAACGTTACAAACATAAAAACACTTGAAAAATTTTGTTCCATCTCATTGTCACTGTTACGCTGATGTACACATCAATTTTTCTTTACAACATTGTGTGCTCACTCTTTACACCCCAGGTCTTCAATCTGGAAGAAGAAAGGTGTGTCACGGTGACCCCCCGAGCTCCGTACAGCACGCAGGGAGGATCATGCCAACCAGGGCAGGTAGGAGGAAGCAAACGTTTCATATTGGTCTATTCGTATGCTTGTGGTTAGGTTAGTTCATTTATATCCACTTGCTTGTTTGTATGTATAGACGTATAAGACCATGCCAAAGTCATTGTAATTTTGTTGTACCAATAAAGATTTTAAAAATCAATTTGATACAATTTTGTGTACTTCCTTTGAGGCAGCAGATTATTTATTCCTGGGTGTTCATTTTCCTCTTCCAGAGTTTCTGCTTGCAGACTGGCCGATGTGTCCCTGACACGTGTACAACCACCACCACTGTCGACAAGGAGAGAGCTGTTACCTGTAGTGGGAATGAGGTCAGAAAATTATATTTGATATTGCTCTTTTTATAATGATTGTCAGGAAATATGATTTTCTTTACTTTCCCAAGGGTACCCCACGGTCCTTTTTTTTCTGATGGATCTCTGCCTTGCTGGAAGAAGCGCTGAATTGTACATAAAATTTTGAAGTCATTGGGTATTAGGACAACCAAACTAATTTTTTATTCAAATGTCTCTAAAAACGATTCCTAGCCTTATATATATCACATTCTGTCAAAGTGTGACATATCTCAATATCTTGTGTATTGGTCTGTCCTAGGTATTCTCCATGCAGGCAAACCGATGTGTCCAGGTCATGCCCACATCCACTACCACCAACGACGACACAGTTACCTGCAGTGAGAATGAGGTATCACACAGTAATTACAGTGTAAAATATAATAAAATGTAGTGAATGGTTGTGACAGTAGGTGTTACTATGGTAGTAGTTGTGTGGGACCAAATGGCCTAATCGGCAGCATGTTTGACTCAGGCCCAGAAGGTCCTGAGTTCAAACCCTGCCGTGTCACCGATCTTGTACCCTTGGGAAAGGCACTTTACACGACTTTCCTCACTTCACTCAAGTGAAAAATGAGTATATAGGCTACAAAGGTCTTCAGCAAATTGAAGTTGGTAGCCTCAAAACGAAAGAAGAAGACGAGTAGAATGCCTGTTGCTCCACATTGTTTCCACAGATGGTTGGATTAAAGACAATCTATGTGTAGCTTGAAGGAGCCTTGATATGAAACATCTTGCATGGTACAAACAAAGTCCTCAGTGTGAACATCTGTGAATTCTGATGATGTCAATGATCTTGACAACTTGCTTTGGCCTCTTCTAGGTTTTCAACTTGCAGACAGGGCAATGCACACGTGTCCCAACCGCTGCCAGTAAGGAGGCGCATGGTCTTTTTAGCGAATGCCCACAAACGCCCACTCTAGAGAAGTCCGCGCTGCACGAATCTCATTTTTTTTGCTTGGAATATGTCCACGTTGTGCTCCCATGTATTAATCCTGAGTTTCAAGTCAATCCATTCACCCGAAGTGACATAAATCAAAGTTTTCGATTCTCGATGGTCTTTTTAGCGAACGCCCAGCAAAATGTCTTTTTAGCGAATGCCCACTATATCCACAAAAATATCGGCCGTCGCGCAACGACACCTAAACCTACCGCCACAAACATGTTCAAGATGGTGTCCCATTGATGTGTACGGAGTTTCCGTGCTTTACAAGCATTTTAAGTCCCTGTTTTTGGTCAAAATGTACGGCGCCGATACTACCATACATTAACTATAGCAATTCAAAATGGCGGGCACTAGTCATGTGACCTCCTTGCGGGACTGTTCTATAAGTATCGCGGGAGGGACTGTTGTAGCATAGCTAATCATACAACCATTTTAGAGTGAATTCTGAACAAGATTTTCATTTCATAGTGCTATCATCTGACTGATATTTACATTGTGGTCCTTTTTTCTGTGCTATTATTACCCAGGTTTGAGGAACTTAGTGCAAATATGGATATTGATTCACCTCAGTGCCCAATTAATGTACAAAAGGCTCAGACACATTAGTGTTATAAACCTGACTAGGGGCAGGTAACCAATACTAGAAAAACATAGCTATTTATTATTAACAATACTATTTACATTATGATAATAACTCTTCACCAAACTGGACTTTTCTTATCTTTATTTATCACAGAAACATTGTTACAATGAGGATTTGATTAGATGAGTATCTGTTACAGTGTGTACAAACTTATTTGAAATACAAAAATGTATTTCATTTCACTTCCTAAATATTTTTAAAGTATTGGAAGAAGTTGACACATAAACAATATTAATTGCATTATTTGTGTGCAGTAAAATGTGACCACATGCTATCAATAGCCTAATAAAATGTTGGAACATGGCACAAGCGGGCTCCTCTTCTGAGTACAGAAAGGAAATGTTTTATAACATTTAGTTATGACGTAGAAAATTTCAATTGTAAAATGTACCTTTATTAACATTTACAAACAAATTGTTTTTTTTCTCTTCTTAATAAATGACAACAATACAGGTAAGTAAGGTGTGTTTCCTTTTATAACAGGCCATGTAAGACGCCGTACAGGTAAGTAAGGTGTGTTTCCTTTTATAGCAGACCAGGTAAGACACCGTACAGGTGAGGAAGGTGTGTTTCCTTGACTACAGACTAGGTAAGACACCTTACAGGTGAGTAACGTGTATTTCCTTTCATTACAGACCAGGTAAGACACCGTACAGGTGAGTAACGTGTATTTCCTTTGTTTACAAACCAGGTAAGACACCATACAGGTGAGTAACGTGTATTTCCTTTGATAACAGACCAGGTAAGACACCGTACAGGTGAGTAAGGTGTGTTTCCTTGACTACAGACTAGGTAAGACACCGTACATGTGAGTAACGTGTATTTCCTTTGATTACAGACCAGGTAAGACACCATACAGGTGAGTAACGTGTATTTCCTTTCATTACAGACCAGGTAAGACACCGCACAGGTGAGTAAGGTGTGTTTCCTTTTTCTATAGACCAGATAGGGTATTACACAGGTGAGTAAGGCGTCTTTCCTTTGCCTATATACCATATAGGCCATTATAGAGGTGAGTAAGGCGTCTTTCCTTTGCCTATAGACCAGATAGGGTATTATGCAGGTGAGTAAAGCAACTTTCCTTTGCCTATAGACCAGATAGGGTATATACAG
>NC_049984.1:11610274-11639574 GCF_000003815.2 Branchiostoma floridae
TAGCACTTACTTACCTGTATATGCCCTATCTGGTCTATAGGCAAAGGAAAGACACCTTACTCATCTGTGCGGTGTCTTACCTGGTCTGTAATGAAAGGAAATACACGTTACTCACCTGTAAGGTGTCTTACCTAGTCTGTAGTCAAGGAAACACACCTTCCTCACCTGTACGGTGTCTTACCTGGTCTGCTATAAAAGGAAACACACCTTACTTACCTGTACGGCGTCTTACCTGGCCTGTTATAAAAGGAAACACACCTTACTCACCTGTATTGTTGTCATTTATTAAGAAGAGAAAAAAACAATTTGTTTGTAAATGTTAATAAAGGTACATTTTACAATTGAAAGTTTCTACGTCATAACTAAATGTTATAAAACATATCCTTTCTGTACTCAGAAGAGGAGCCCGCTTGTGCCATGTTCCAACATTTTATTAGGCTATTGATAGCATGTGGTCACATTTTACTGCACACAAATAATGCAATTAATATTGTTTATGTGTCAACTTCTTCCAATACTTTAAAAATATTTAGGAAGTGAAATGAAATACATTTTTGTATTTCAAATAAGTTTGTACACACTGTAACAGATACTCATCTAATCAAATCCTCATTGTAACAATGTTTCTGTGATAAATAAAGATAAGAAAAGTCCAGTTTGGTGAAGAGTTATTATCATAATGTAAATAGTATTGTTAATAATAAATAGCTATGTTTTTCTAGTATTGGTTACCTGCCCCTAGTCAGGTTTATAACACTAATGTGTCTGAGCCTTTTGTACATTAATTGGGCACTGAGGTGAATCAATATCCATATTTGCACTAAGTTCCTCAAACCTGGGTAATAATAGCACAGAAAAAAGGACCACAATGTAAATATCAGTCAGATGATAGCACTATGAAATGAAAATCTTGTTCAGAATTCACTCTAAAATGGTTGTATGATTAGCTATGCTACAACAGTCCCTCCCGCGATACTTATAGAACAGTCCCGCAAGGAGGTCACATGACTAGTGCCCGCCATTTTGAATTGCTATAGTTAATGTATGGTAGTATCGGCGCCGTACATTTTGACCAAAAACAGGGACTTAAAATGCTTGTAAAGCACGGAAACTCCGTACACATCAATGGGACACCATCTTGAACATGTTTCTGGCGGTAGGTTTAGGTGTCGTTGCGCGACGGCCGATATTTTTGTGGATATAGTGGGCATTCGCTAAAAAGACATTTGCTGGGCGTTCGCTAAAAAGACCATCGAGAATCGAAAACTTTGATTTATGTCACTTCGGGTGAATGGATTGACTTGAAACTCAGGATTAATACATGGGAGCACAACGTGGACATATTCCAAGCAAAAAAAATGAGATTCGTGCAGCGCGGACTTCTCTAGAGTGGGCGTTTGTGGGCATTCGCTAAAAAGACCCTCCCGTAAGGAGGGACCTGTTACGTGCAGTGAAAATGAGGTATTTTCTACTGGTTGTAGGATGTAAGGGAATCTTCATTTTAGAATCAAAGAACATGGACACAAAAACATGTCAAGTGCAAAATGAGTATATAGGCTACAAAGGTCTTCAGCAAATTGAAGTTGGTAGCCTCAAAAAGAAAGAAGAAGAAGAAGAGTAGAATGCCTGTTGCTCCACATTGTTTCCACAGATGGTTGGATTAAAGACAATCTATGTGTTGCTTGAAGGAGCCTTGATATGAAACATCTTGCATGGTACAAACAAAGTCCTCAGTGTGAACATCTGTGAATTCTGATGATGTCAATGATCTTGACAACTTGTTTTGGCCTCTTCTAGGTTTTCAACTTGCAGACAGGGCAATGCACACGTGTCCCAACCGCTGCCAGTAAGGAGGGACCTGTTACGTGCAGTGAAAATGAGGTATTTTCTACTGGTTGTAGGATGTAAGGGAATCTTGAAGTTCATTTTAGAATCAAAGAACATGGACACAAAAACATGACACAAAAACTGATATGCGCACTTGCATATGTGCGCACACACGCGTGCATACTCATTCATACCAAGGAGCTTTTATATCAGATATAAAAGCTCCATGTTCATACACACAAGCACAAATAAAGTTTGTCGTGTTTGTACATGGTTGCTGTCCGCGGTACTGAAGTCTAGATTATTCTTCTTCTACCAGTTCTTCAGTTTGGCCAGTGGAGGGTGCGTTGCGCGGGATCCTGAGATGTACAATAGGCCTACCCAATGTAAAGCCGGAGAGGTACTACTTAGCTGTTACATCTATGACAGAACAAATTGTGAAAGCATCCAATGATACCTAAATGTAGAAGTGTCTCAACTGTTATCTATCTTCATTACACCACGTTTCTTATAATTACCCACATGACGACATTACCATATCTATATCACAAGGCCTTGCTCATTAAATTCAAATGCCTTTTTTCTGTTTACCTCCATGCTACATGATGTTTGTTTGTACAAAATGATGGAAAGGTGTTTACAGCAAAAAGTTTCTGACAAAGACAGGAATAGTCTTGCCTTCTGCCTTCCTATCGACATACAGGTCTTTTGCTTGTCTGCTGGGCGCTGCATGCCTGTTAGTGGTGAATGTGGTGGTGTAGACGAACATCGTCCGTCCGCTGAACCCAACTCTCCCAGCGGTCGAGACGACAATGCCAAACCACCCATATGTGGAAGGAAGGAGGTACGACCTTGACATTTCTCTTAGAGCATGGTCACATGTCGTGCGAATGTCATATCATTGCAAACTGAATAAGTCGTGCAAAATTCAGCTGTCTTGTTTCAGAAAAGTCTGTCTTGTCCTTGTTGGCTTAAAACTCTCACGAGGAGTTCACGAAGTCTCATATCAAATCGTATGATGACCTACGACAAATGTGACTGTTCCAAAAGAACAATGGCTTGTGCTTATAGCATGATGTGTGGTATGCATTGTAGTTAAGGCATGTGCATCATGAAACCAGCATGGCTTCGTTTTCAGTAAAGGCTATCATGACATTTTCCGTGTAGCATCTCCTCTTGGCAATTTCTACTTTCAATCCTTTGTCTACCAATTGAGAATGAAGAGATCACGAATGATTCACACCTTTTATACATATAACACAGTTGTCTCAACTTACATCTTGTATTATTTTAGCAATGCACACTTGTATCGTATCCTCCCATTCTGAGTGGGTGGGTGTCACATACACACCCACCTTAGACACACACCTATATCATAAGTTATCATTTTGACGTGTCATTGGTGTTGTTTCAATCTTTTTTCAACATGTTCACCAGATATTTTGTCTATCTGCTGGTGGCTGTGTGTCCAAGACATTTTGTCTACACGAAAGACAGTTTGACCAGCAAACAACCTGTGGGAGTGATGAGGTAGTGTGAAGCACTGCAGTACCAGTTTTGCTGCACACAATCTACTGTATTTGCACTGCTTCCCAAAGCACACAGCAATGCACTGGTTAGCTTAAACATACACACAGTACAAAGGACTTCATGATTGTCATTGTGTTAGAAGAGTTGAAGACTTGTATTTTTCCGAGTACAATTTTTCAAGAGCACACTGCACCTTGCACATGCTGCTGCGCGATGACCCGCAGAAAGTACAGATAATTACGCATGGATCACATCACATGTACTCGTGTAGGATCAAAAGTAGAACCGTTGCTTTTTTGGCATTATCAGCCTCACCTACATGGAACTACTGTAGCCCCGCATTGGGATGACTTTTGCAGACGTTATGTTTGTCCACCGATTCCTGTGTGAGGAATTGTTCTGAGAGCTGGGATGACCCCAGGAAACTGCACCTAAATGAGCAACAGGCAAATAGCATGAGTCAGACAGAAGGAGGAAGACCAGGAAACAGGGGCCCTGAGAAAAATGGCCCAGACGCCAAACCAGAGGGCGGAAAAACGGAAAAGGAAACCGAATGTGGCCGTCGTGAGGTACAGTACAGACAGGAACACAACAGGAAACTCAAAAAGTACAAATTTACTCTGTGCTCATCCGCCTGATCGTTTGTGTTCATTTGTCCATCCATCAATCCATGATCCATCCATCCATCCATCCATCCGTCCATCCGTCCATCCGTCCATCCGTCCTTCCGTCCTTCCATCCATCCATCCATCCATCCATCCATCCATCCATCCATCCATCATCCATCCATCCATCCATCCATCCATCCATCCATCCGATGATCCGTCCATGTAAACTTTTGAATTGCTCTCCCTTTTCTTAAAAATGTTTCACCTCATCACGAAAAACAAGTGTCTGCTCTCTATTTCTGTCTGTTAAGGCAGATCTGTCATTGTCCTAACAACATGTCTTTTTCCACCATTCCAACCTGTCATTGTATCACCTGTGTTAGCAAAGCATATAACCTGCAGCCTTTCTATGCTTATGGCTGTTGTCGTGTCTTATCCGTCAAATGTACCGGTAATGCTTGTCTTGTGACGAATAGCTATCAATCTCTTCAAAGTAAAAGTTTTATGGCTGTGGTTTCTTATAGAATTATGCATGTATTTCTGCATGGACTTGTTGTATTTTCCTCTGCCATGTTGTTTTTGATGTACATCAGTCCGACTTCATGGCCCCACAGGTTCAGGTCCATGCGCCTGATGATGGTGACTGCACATCTTTGTGTGCTGAGGGTGAGTACATACATTTGTATCTGATAGTTTGTGAAAACAAAAGATAACTACAGACAAAAAATGAACAATGAATGAAAGGATAGATGAAAAGAAAAGAAGAAAAATAGGAAGCAAGAAATTTTTAAGCAAAGGATCTTTCTTCTTTATAACTTTGCAATCCCCCCATTCTTAATTAAGCTGTTTTTTCCTGTGATCTCTTACAAACATTCTTGTAGAAGATGAGGATGGGCCATTTGGAATCATCAAGAAGGAAGGTGACGACATGTTCAAGCTCCATTTGTGCTACACCAACACGTCTGTCCAACAGCCATCTCCAGAGGATGTTGCCGGGGACAGGGGTGATCAGGGCCTTCGGCTGAAGGACCTGTTCAAAGTTTGCGACCCAACAGGTAAAGTAACCATGATTCTTGTATCTGTATAGCAAGGAACCACTCTTAGCTACTTCTTATTCTTTTGTGAGCTGGTATTAGACACTTAGTAGTTGGTGAGTCCACTAATTTATTAGTCACTTTATCATGGTACCTGCAGCACTTGCTACAAACAACATGGAAAGGTGGAATGTTTAAACCACTATTCATTGTTCTTCTGAAAGCCCACATATCTTTGCACATTTGCCATTCCAAGATGTCCATAATGGAGGAGACACTTTCCCAAGTCATTCATCATTCTAATTGATGCTCATGCTTTGGCAACTTTTAATCTGTTGTAAATACATTATTGTAACATTTTGAGGACTTTGAGACATTTTCAAAAAATTCTTTCAACCTCCTTGATCTCATTATCTTATTTATCTAACATAATAAGAGTCGGTAGCCTATCTTTATGCAACTCATCAAATTACTGTATCCCACAGGACCAGAAACATCCACGCAATGCCTTGCAAACCCACCTGTCCTGGTCGTCAGGTATGACAGCTCGTATGCCCTTTCTGCGGTAAAGGATCGTGCCGCCAAGATTTCCACAAAGGTAGGAACAAAAGGCAATATTTATAAGCATTGTTGCTATTGTGTAATTTGTGGGTGATTGCAAAATTCCATGTAGTGTCATCAAGATGGAGATACTACGTACAGTGAAACTTTTTACCTTCACCAAGGAGGTGGTATTTATTTGTTAATATTGTTGAACTGCATAGCTAAAAAAAATCATGGATTGTCAATTTGGTTTGTGATTAGATCTAGCCCTTAGATATTTGGCCCCCAGGCAGCTTTCCTTGGTAATGCAGCAAAACTTCCAGTTTTGATATCTCATGCTTCTGGTCATGATTTTTGGGTGGTAAATCACTCGTCTGCACGAGTTTTTGGAAAACCCCTTCTGCACGGAAAGCTGACATACCCGGGCACACCACTGAATGCTTTCTACAAAAATGTATGTCCTTGAATTTACATATTTAAGTAAATGTGATGTTGTTTATTCGATAGGTGGCTATAAATGCTCCCTGGAGGGACCTACGGATCAGTGGTGCCAGGCTGACTTTGAATCAGTACATCAACTTCGAGCCATCATCCACCACACGTGGCAGGATGGGGATTGACATCAGCGTACAGAGTGGAGGTCAGCCTGGGGAACAGCATCGGTTCACATTTGAGGTGAGCTCCAATTTTTTAAATTACCTTTTCAGTTACAAAGATTGTACATCCAGAACCACTGTGTCAACAACAGCATTTGTTTTATATCTAATAACAAGAGAAATCTATCCATTGTGGTGGTTGTTACCATCAAAAGTGAAAGCAAATTAAAATGATCTTGAACCAGATTTCATACATCAACTCAGTGAGCAGTTGACACTCCCACTGGTGGCAACAGGGTTATACTGTATTGTATGCACAGTGTTTATGATTAAAGTTACAGGTTCATTGTATGGGGAAATTCTATGACTAGATGATTTTTGTTGCTGTCTGTAGGTAATTGATAACGGAGTCAACGACCCCCCAGTCTTTAAAGCGCGGAAAGAGTTTGTGGTGCCTGCAGTGCCATACGACCTGTCGGGATGGGACGGGTACACGGTGTCCGATGTGATGCGGCACTTTGTGGATGATGAGGAGCAGGATAACGTTGGTGCAGCCGTGGTACTCAACGAACTTCGTTTGAGCGACATAGGTACTGGCTTTTTTACCTTCTAGTTTTGTGATACATCATCATTTCAAGCTTTAGTTTATGATCTTAGATCACATTGGGAATATTTGAAACTTGCAAGTTCAGGATACTTTTTCTAACTGTTATTGCTGACAAAAATACAAAAGAAACAGACTATGACCACAATCATCATTGTTGTCCTATAGGAGTTTGGAGTGTGTCGCTCTCAGGGGACCCTGCGAGGTTTGAGCAGCTCAGACCACCATCTCGTAACACCCGTGAAGTGACTCAGGGAGTGGAGCAACTTAAATTGTTCGGTCCTGGTGCCAGGTGTGTGTTAACAAAAAAAAAGAAGGTCAAAAAGCTGTATTATATATCTCAGCCACTTTCTCTCCTTTACTACGTATCTCATCTTTAATGATGTATAGTTCTGTAACTTCTCTTTAAATTTAGACAACCTGTCACACAAATCATAACCTTGGGTTTCACAGGGGAAAAAGGGAACAGATAAGTAAGCACAGGTAATTTCACTGTGCCATGTTAAGTGTCTATCTTTACACCCTTGTAACAGCCTAACGATACCTGGCAAGACCTGTCTATATGTGAATCTGTAAAAGTAAAGGTATATTAAGTAATCTGACTCCCATAGCCTTTTTGAGGCCATAGAGGACATGGGTCGTTATCCACTGTGTCTATGGCACAGTGTTGAAGATGAAGCCCATCCCTCGCCTTCCACTGCCTTTTACCTCCCCAACCAAAGTATATCTTAGTTTCCATTTTTCCAGTTGAGTGGTGTGAGGAAAGTTGTGTAAAGTGCCTTTCCCAATGACACCAATGACAAATGCCTGAAATCGAACTAGTGACTTTTCAGTCACTTGTCCGCTTACCTAGTCATCCTCCGATTTGATGAGACTAAAGCTGTAGTAAACTATAGAGTTTCACTTGCTGCCATTCTGATGCATATCTTATTCTTTCGAAAAGGTTGAAATATGAGCCGATTGAGCGTGACAGTCATTGGAGTTTCATTGAGGCAAGAAGGAAGACTGGACTGACCATCCGAGCCTGGGATGGTACAGCTTTTCAGGGAGGACAAGTCATCAGTTATGATCCAACATGTCCATTCTCTGAGGTGAGCCATCAAGACATTTCTACTATTATCCTTTAAGTAAGGTGTGCTGAAAAAATGTGTAGCCTGAATGCCAGACTGTTTCCAGACACATGCCAGCTCCTTGGCCCTAGGGACCACATACTCCCAAGGAAACTTTACCACAGGCAGCACTCAGTTAGACCATATGTGTGAGTTATGGTAAAATCTCCTTACAGGCATGTTGGTCCTAGAGCCAAGGAGCTGGCCTATGTAGGCCCTCGCGTCCAGGCGCCAAAATGTGACCATCTCCACAGCTATTGAAATTTCTACGTGGACCAGAGGACCAACAAAATTATAGAAACCGAAATCAATCAATCAATCAATCGATTGATCAATCAATCAATCAATCAATCAATCAATCAATCAAATGTATGAATTTATAAAAACCTGTATTGTACATATTATATTCTCACTGGGCTAAGCATAGCTCTCAACAAAAGAATACTTGAATGTATAGATAGTCATATCTATCATGAGTAGTATAGTGTAGTAAGTGATGATGACCTTGTACTTTATAGATGACCTTGTACTCACTCATAACCAGTTTCCAAACATTTTAGATGCTTCAACTAAAGCTTCAAATCTCTCCACATTGAATACTTCATAAATAATAAATCCTTTTTGTTCTGACAGGACTGTGGAGGGTCAAACTCCATCTCCAAGGAAAAAGTCACAGTGGTCATAGATCGTGAAGGGTGTGACGGCAGGAGTGGGTCTGGGGTGACCACAGACAGCTGTGGCGTGTGTAATGGAGATGGGACAAGTTGCACTGACGTCGACTGTAATGGCGACAACGGTGGAAGTAAGTCTTTAAGCGCTTGTCACAAAGTTGATGAGTTTCGACCGTATTTGTTGCAAATTAGGCCAATCTATACAAATCCAAATCATGCAATGATTGAGAGAGGACCGACTAGTCGACTGTATAAATGCCAATAGTGTCATTTAGAGCTGGCAGACTTGTCGGTCGATCAATTTTCATGCCATAACAGCAACACCAGATTAGTCTTCATGTTTGTTTTTTTAAGTTACCACTTACATGTAACGTTATGTTACCACTTATCCATGGAGTGTGTGTGTGTAGCTTTGAATTTTGTTTTGCATAACCGGTAAACTGTCTTTAGGTGTATTACACCAACAGCATAAGAGCAGACTGCAAGGTTTGATCCTTTCACACACGGCAGTCGGTTGCTAGGGTATTCTTTCCCGTTGCTATGCGAGTTCGACAGAGTATCGGGTTACAAGAGGCCTACTATTTGCTAACCGTAAAATATTTCAAAATAAACAAAATGTTATGACAAGGAAAATGTATTAAAAATAAGATTAAATTCGTTATTTTAGATAGTTTGAATCTTCCCGTTTGAATTGAGATAGCTGTTTTGCTCCGATTTTGCTTCCAAAGACGATTATTTTCTTTTCAAGGAAGGCCTTCAATTTGACCATACTCTTGATAAGATGGGCCGCAACTGCCATGGATAATTTTCGATTTTTGTATTTTTCGTCATCTGAGAGACAAATAAAACTTTTTGTTTGGGGGATTTTTTTATTTCTAATTTTAAGCAAAGTTACAGTAAAAAATATGCGTAAAAATGGCATTTTTCGCACTTAATTAACAATAATTCAAAATCGAAGGCACTTTTTAAAAATCGCAAAAACAAAAATCTCGGGAAAACCGTTGCGGTCATTTTGAGCTGTCAATGAGTTAAGTTGGACTCGAGATCTTAAACAATGTTTGCCTGCATGTCATGCCGCACTAATAGCGGAAGGGTGTAATTGATACCGGTGTAAACAACACTTATGATATCCAAGGTCACCAACAAAAACGCTGGTAGCTTCGTTACATATTACAGGTCCGCAACAAAGTGAAAGCATAGATGTACTGTCCAGAAAATTGTTTATATTAGTTAAAAACTATGTTTTTCGTCTGATTCAAGTTAGTTAGGGGGAAAGGGCCAGAAAGCATGGTTTTACATGCAATGACCGCAGATGACCTAAATAGAACACGGGTTCGGTTCGAATTACGTCAGATGGAACATTGTGGAACAAGGTTCCAATTCGGCTAGACATGGGAGGTTTTGAGCCCGTATTTGACCACCGTGCACCAGGAAGGGCAACTTTTTGATAAGTGATGTGTTCAAGGTGTGGATCGCTTTAATCAGTTGTTGTGTTACCTTTAGGTGCGGTGAAGAACAATTGCAGTCACTGCGTAGGGGGTAATACAGGGAGGGCCAGCTCATATGGTTTTGACTGTGCCAATAAGTGTGGCCTGTATGAAGTTCACGAACTCTCTGGCAAGTGCATTCCCAAGTGAGTCATAGCATTGGTTTTTTGTTTGTTTGTTTTGCATAACCAGTAAACTGCTTTTTAAGTAACACATTAAATCTTTTCATTTTGTACAGTATGTAGAAGCTGCCTAAAATTAGACTGTGAAGGTTTGATCCACTCACACCGTGAATGACCTCTACTCTTTTCGTATGGCAGTATGGAGGGTATAATTGTTAACATACATGAGGTGTGACTGAAACTCCTCAAACATGCTTAACATTAGAGTCTGCTAGGGAATCGAATCCAGCACCTATAGATTCTATATCAAGAAGACCACCTTGTCTCATTTATGTGTCTTAACAAAACCACAATACTCTGCTGTGTTTTGCTTGTGTTGATGTTAAATGTTCTTCTCCTTCTGTCCCATCACTCAAAGGGGTACAAGAGTAGATGCAGACTGCGCTGGTTCCTTTAGTCTGGTTAAGAGGGCCTTTGAGAATGAGTAAGTATATTAAGTTGTCTTTGATATTGCCTATAAGAGAGACATAGAATTCAATAACTGTAATAACAAGAACACAGGATGCTAATTTTACTTAGAGATAGCGTAATGGCCTTTACATTTTACCTTGGCAAGATCGAACTTGATACCATCTTTTCCCACAAAGGAACATTTGCCTATTCACAATATTTTGCACCTTCTTTTTAATACAAATCAGTAACTGAAGACTTTCCGGCTCTTTTGATTATAGCAAGCAGTTGTCATTGAGTAGATTTCTTACACATATCAAGCCAGTTGAAAATAGTTGTGTGTATATGTACAGGTGTGACCATTGTGTCGGTGGAAGTACTGGGAAAGATGTGAACTTCGGAAAGAACGAGTGCGGTCATTGTGACGACACGCGGGACTGCATCGATTGTGAGGGTGTTGTGGGTGGAGGGAAAAAAGAGGATGATTGTGGAGAATGCCTTGATCCATTGGACCCCAACTTTAACAAAGGTAATCTGTTTACCCTAATTTCCCTCAGACCACTAAAAAGATGCATGAAATGCAAAAAAAAATGAGTAAGACTTACAAGTGAGAAGAGGAAGCCTGCCAATATCATAGTTTTAAGTATAGATGTTGTAAAACTAAGCTAATAGTTGATTTGGCACCTCTTACAAGTAGTAACAGTGCCCTCAGGTATCATTGGCATGGATCTGTCCTTGGTGCTGAATGAGCTATCATTCCTGGATTATGCAGTGATTTTAGCAGAAATGCACACACACACAACCAACAAACCTCCCCCACACACGTGCACAAAAGCATTGTGCATATCAGTGTAGTCACTTCTTTGCAATTTGAGTGATTTACTTCTTTGTTATAGTTGGTACAACATTAACCAAATTGAATGTACTTCCTCTCTACAGGATGCATCGCGCTGTCCAGTGTGCGCCCAAGGATCCTGAAGGCTGGTGCAAAGACGACTCTGACCGTGTCTGGAGCAGGGTTGCAACAAATTGTTAACGCGGAGTGCAAGATAACATCAGTCAGCAGGGGAACACAGGTAAACACCTTAACAATGTGTTATCACTGATACTGAACCAAACACACCTTACTAAGATTGAAAAATCTAAGAATTAACAAGTGTGATTCTTTTCTTGAATTCATGTTTTATACAACATCATGACAAACCAGTTCACAGTATCCAATATAGTGAAAATTAACTCACAATATCCATTATGGTGAGTGATGGTATTTTGATGTTCCCATCTTTCTTCACAGGGGGAGTTGGACGCTGTTCGCCTCAAACGTAAGGAATGGAGCAACCAGGCCTTTGACTTGACATTCAACACCCCCAGAGCTGCAGGTGAATTTGACCTTAGCTGTGATCTGAGTGGACGTGACGGCACGCTGGTCACCAAGGCACTGGACCGAGAGAACCGTCTCATCATCATTCCCAGCGAGGGGATACAGATCACCAGCGTTCAGCCTGACAACACTGAGATAGGTATGTACCTGTTACATCTACCAGCTGGCTCCCCAACAGGCTGGCTGGCTCACACACAGGTATATAAAAGATTCGAAGTATAGAGAAGAATGGAAGCAATGCTGTGTGATGCTGATCAGTTGTTCAAGACTGATTGATGCCATTTGATACCTTTTCAGGTGGGGAGGACCCAGTGCCTGTCACTGTTACAGGCCAAGGGTTTGTAGACACAGGTGACGCATGGTGCTATGCCGTACACAAGCGAGCAACCATCCAAGTGCCTGCAGAAATCACCAGTGCAACACAGGTATACATACTTTTTAGATTATATAGAGTCGATTCCATATTACCGAGAGGGTGTTTCTTGCCTTTTGTTCTAACAATTTGGAAATCTTTGTAACAATCTAACTGTGATAAGTAACTGTTTAGAACTATTTACAACATCTATGTGACGTTCTAAATGTTTCTATAGTATTCAAACATGTTACAAACATTTCTAACATCAAATACATTGTTTCTGTTAGTTTCTAAACTGTTCCAACATAGATGCATCATTTGTGATCACATGTTCGAACATGGAAACAATATGATGAAACTGGGTCAGTGGGCTGGGAAGAGGGCAATTCACACATCCCTGCCAAGTGCAGGAAATTACAATCTTTATTGACACGACAAAAGTACAGCGACTTTCGTAAGGTCTACATGTATAACAACTACTTACAGTACAACTAAACACACATATATGGATATCTATAGGTATGATTAAATCAACATAAAGGGTCTAGCATGTCATTAACACTATTAGTTCTACGGTATAAACATTCGTGGATATATTTGCCTACTTGTACACAGTGAGGGTTATCGCCTCCCAGAATGTAGTTGAATTTATCTATCGAACAGAGAGTAGCAAATTCTTTAGAACAAGCGGAAAGTAATGTGAACAGCTCTGTGCGTTTATCATTATATCGAGAACAATCCATAACAAAGTGACGTTCGTCTTCGATCTCATTTGGGCAAAATGGACAAAACCTCTGGTCACGGGGAATTTTAGTATATCTTCCGGCTTCTATATTTAGTTTGTGACTACTGATTCTCATCTTTGTAATTGCTCTACGAAGTTCGAAATTATGTCTGTCTGCCACCTTCTCACAAAAGACTCACCAGTTTATACTAAAGAAAATCTAAAAATACAAGGGCCAAACAAAGGACCAAGCTTAGCAGCTTTGTTTATGGGGTCAATAAAAGTTTTTATGGAGGGAAAAAATGACACAAAATGTTGGAACATGTTGGAACAATAACAAAAACACATAGATATTTGAAAATTGTTCTAAATAAAGAGATAGATATTTGAAAATTGTTCTAAATAAAGAGATAATGATATCATTACTTTCCCAAATGTTCCAACAAATATAAAAAGGTTCAAACATGTTTAAACTTTCATTTTGAAATGTTTGAACAATTTCGAACTTTAGTGACTGAAATGTTCTTTTACTCAAAATAGTTCAAACTTATTACAAATATTATTTCAAAACCATCTCGGTGACTTGGAATTGACTCTATCATGCAATATTGCTGTAATTCATCAACCACTGGACCAGGTGTTTTTCCTTAAAGTTGAATGGTTCCAAGTGTAGGGTGGTAGTGATTCTGAAGGACAAGCGTTGCTCACACTTTGTACATGTACTTCTTTTTCTAGGCAACATGCAGTCTGCCACCTTTGGAGAAGTCGGTTCGCGTTAAGATTGGAGTGTCCCTGGAAAAACCTGGAGATGGCAAAAGGAGAGACACCGACGACTACAGTGGCGGGTGGTTCGAGTACAGAACAGTGGCCCCGCAACTTCAGTCTGCACAATTCTCAGACAACCTCGCCTTGGTGACTGTGGTGTTCGACAAGGCCATAGAGGGACCGAGAGATTGTCAGGGACTGTTTGACAGGGCATCAGCTGGTAAGTTCGGTTCAGCAGTGTGCAGAATTGTCAATGGTAACACCATTGTCATCAGACTTGGCAAGGAGGCCACCTTGCGTCCAGCAGACCAAGTCACCCTCAAGACAGATGCAGTCACTGCACGGAGGTCAGAGGCTGGGGCAGCGGCGTCAGGCTCTGTAGATGTCCTGGGACCAGAAACAGCTGTGAGTTCTGAAGCTTAAAATTGTTATCGTTAAGGTCGTCACATTATGTTCATGTCATAGAAGTTTTAAGCACTGTTGTCACAGAACGAACCTTCATCAAAGAGGTACAAATGTATTGTGCAACAAACAGAATTTTGTATGACACATGGATGACTATTCCAAGAATGTGTATTTAATGCATCCACAAGTCCTCAATTAGTGATACTTCTGCCTTATTTAGTGATCTGATATAAGACCTAATTTTAACAATGAAAGGATGGACTTTAGTATCCCTAAAGCTTGCTTTCTGCAGGTTAGATGCTGTGTTAATGAATCATTACTAGTGGACTACTAAGTATTTTCCATGTGACTTCTCTTGACTAGCTTGTTCCACGTGTTGAGCTGCTGGGTCCATCTGAGGTAGATGCCTGTACCTGTCTGAGGCTGGGGGCCCGGTCTTACAACACTGGTGGCAGGGCTGTTACTCTAAGCTGGACAGTAGGTAAGAACATGGAAAAACTACACATTTACTGAAAGCATAAAAAACCTGAACGATAGTTAAGTGTTAACAGGACAAAGAGTCATCCCCTCTTCATCTCATCATATAGCTTCCAAATATATGACTGTGGAAATACACAATGGGTGTTATTCTTCTGCTGCCTTTTGTTTCCTATATTAGCTGTAAGATTTCTTTATCTATAAGGTGCTAAAACTTAATTTCTGTCATACAGAAGTCGATGATGCGTCTGTGGAATTGACTGACTTAAATGCCCACCTCAGTGGCCTGACCAGCAACAGTCGCATGCGGCTGTGTAATGACCAGGTACATTAATGAATTGAGATTTTGCACATGGAAAGCAAAGCTAATTGTGAAATACATAATTAGGGACAATTCATATAACGCTAGTTCACCTTTATTCGTGGGGTAACCTTTATCCGTTGTATTTAACACCAGGGTATTTTGGGTATATATCAAGACGACAGATGGTGGTCTCAAACTGCATTATATTGGGGAAAAAATGCAATTTGAAACCACTGTCCATCAACGTGATATCCCCTAAATATTCTGTTTTTAGGTACAACGGATAGAGGTTACCCTGTGAATAAAGGTGAACTAGCGTTACATGTATATAACTATTATATCAGTAGTTATGTGGGAGCGGAATAGCCCTCTGATGTTTTTTATACATGTAGTCCAAAAAATTTCAAGTGCAGAAAGAAAGGAGGCATTAACTATGTAAATGTAATTTGTCATCTACTATAGGGTCTTCTGGAATCAGACAAAGAGTACACTTTCTGTGTGGCTGTCACAAATTTCCTGGGTGTGGAGAGCGAACAATCCTGCCACGTGGTCCAGACGCTGGCGGAGGTCCAACCCTTCACAGCAAGGATCGCGGGCAGCCGTCGCCGACAGACCGTTGCGGACCGCCGGCTCCGACTTCAGGCAAACGTGATGACACCACCAGACAGCTGTGAGCAGGATGTGGACAGCGTTACCAACAACTTGGTATGATGTGTTACCCCTGTTGATTTGCTGTCTTATTCGTCCAGATGTCCCTTACCGGTAATCTGTTTGACGAATTGTCCCTGTTTTGAGCCATAACGGTACAATCGTCTTTCCCTTTTTAAAGACCCCTATCAGTCGAGCACAATTCAATCAGGATAGATGTCCCCTTGTCTGTGGTATGTAGTGGTAGAGCATTCCCATGGAAAACGTAGTAATATCTACATAATGATAGGTGAAATGCTTGAAAAGACAGTGCATGAAAAATGATATGATTTTGCCAAACAGAACTTCAGATGGGAGGTGGTAGGAAGTACTGACTTCAACTTGGACAGCTTTACTGGCACTGTTGCATCCATCACAGGAGGGATGAAAGGAGGCAAGACCTACTCTGTGCGCTTCATCGGTAAGTTTGATATCACTTAAATGTTGCTTCTGCTGGTTTTCTACACTTGGTTACCTTTCACACCTATACTAACGCTGACATACAATACAGCAATTGCAGACTTAAACACCCTGCAAAATGATGCTCTTAAGAATGCTTGGATGCTGCAACAGCAGATGGAAAACAGTTACAAAGTTTGGATGCCTGAAATCAAAGTGCTGATGTGTTAATGTTGTTTCCCCAGCCTACAGCGACACTCACTCCTCTGAAGACACAGTGGAAATAGTAGTTCGCAGTAGGGACCTACGGCCTGCTATTGCTGGCAAGACCATCACCATAGGTAGTGATCAGGAAGTTACCTTGGATGGATCCGGATCACATGACCCAGACAACGCGGATGGGGATATGTACTTTCAGTATGTTAGCAATCCATGTTATCTGTAAGATAATTTGTACAGATGTTTCTCATTTCATGAGAATATGTACTTAACTGACTATGGGGAAGCCTATCAGAAGTAAAACTCCTTTCTACCGTTCTGCAGGTGGACTTGTAAGGAGACTGATACATCCCTGCCATGCTATGTGCAGAGGGAGAACGGAGAACCAGCACCTCTCCCGCTCTCTGACCAGGCAACAACTAGTGTTCAGGGCTCCATGCTGAATGCTAACACTTGGTAACTTTTATGTATAATAACATAGCAATATTTTCTAAATGTAAGATACTATGTGTAAAAATTTTTTTCTATTAAGTCGGCATTCTGCAGAAAGATATGAAGTGTATTATGCACATTTTCTCCTGTTGCTGTGGCAGGTTTGAGGCTGTCAAAAGATTTTCTTCGTCTTATTGTTAACACAATATCATAATGTTCTGTAAATTAATTTTAAAAGTTTTCAATGTATGAAATGTCACTAACGAACTGTGCATTATTGTTCTGTAGCTAAGTACTAAATCCTTCACATGTTTTGTGCTACATTCAGGTACACATTTTCCCTGATCATACGCAAGGGGAACCGGTCAGCCAGCACTTCCGTGAAGCTGTTTGTTTCGCCGAACGAAGTGCCACAGGTGGAGGTGGACCCAGTCCCCGAGAAGGTCAACCCAGACAGGAGGGTGGTCATCAACTTCAGGCTGACCACTACTTTGCCGGACACCACAGTCACACTGGAGTGTTTGGAGCAGGAAGGTACAATATTGCACTGAATTTTGTATGGTACAGTTTGATTATAATACATAGAGGACTTCTATTGACTAAACATATTTTTACAATTGATATAATGTTATGTGTTCTCTGTTAGGTTGCAGTTTTAAACTTTACAACTGTACGCAAAATAAAGCACTTACCAACAAGCTTTTGATCAGGAGTGAGTGAGTGAGTCCTATGATCCTTATCAAGTTGAAATGACCCAAAGCATACATACGGATGTAAATTGCAACTAATAATGTTGATTACTGTCACAGATGAACCGTAACAGACGTCACATTCAAGTATATGTTCTCTGTATTTGCCTTACAATCTAATAGGATACGGTTACGTCGATTTGGAGGAGGTTACTGCCAATGGAGAGACGAGCAGGACCTACCCAAAACCTGCCACCAGGCAGCCAGTGAATGTGGTGATCCTGCCAGACAGTCTGGCTCCCAACACCCAGTACACCTTTCGCGCCACCGCGGCCCACTCAGGTGGAGAGGCATACGCCGATGTTGTCATTGTGACCAATGCTGCGCCAAGCCCGGGTGATTTTCAGGTATGGTCTACAGAATCATCTTGACATTTCCTGAACTAAATTGTATATGCATGACTCCTCTCCTATGATGTACATGCCAAGGCTACCACAGAACCCTTACACACAGTCTTCCTATCTGCTCATCAGGTGGAGCCAATGGAAGGCACGGCTCTGTCGGACACCTTCACCCTCTCAGCAGAGGGCTGGACCGACGATGAAGACAATGCATTGGAGTATCGTTTCAGCTACATAGGACCGGATGGAAGGTCCGTATTGCTGAGGGGGCGGACCGAGGACAGCCAATATGAGGCCACGCTTCCAGCAGGTTAGAGCATGTCTAGGGATACTTGATATGTAGACTTCAATGTAGACTTATTCACTTCAATTTTGGACTATTGAATCAAAAGCTTTCTACATTATGTTTCCCCCTCACAGTATCCGCTCAAGCAACTCAAACAGACTGCTCCACTGCTGACCTAATGCAGCATCAAATGCATCCATATGTATAATCAATTTTTTGAACAATGTAACGGCTATGGACAAGGCTTTGTACAAAGCCGTTAAATTGTGCAAAAAATTGATTATACATATGGATGAGGCATCAACTTTTGTGGTCAATGCCTCTAACAAGTTGTCAGGCAATTAAGGGATTATTTAGTGAATATTTTCTTTCGGTATTAAAAGCCGGTTCTCTGATTGGCTGATAGCAGGTTAGAGACCAGGCAAGTTGCCAATAAAAGTCAGACTGGAACCTCAGGTGAGGCTTTGCCTTGTGGCCTGACGAAAATTGATATGAAATTTCAGGTACCGGTGCAGATAACGAGTTGACACTGGTGGTGGACGTGTTCGATGGGAGGCAGGCATCCAGTAGGATGACCTTTGATGTCACGGTCAACCCTCCCGCTGAAATCACCAACGACACTGTGGACAATGTGAGGGGTGAAGTCGTGACAAGTCTCCTTACAGGTCAGTACTCATCATTGCATTATTTCTCCTCAGATGTGTGACTTTCAGTCCCCTTTAATTGTTGTATGATTGTCGTACAATTGCAAACTAGGGGGATGCTTGGGATGTCATGTTACCAAAAAGGTTTGTCTTATATCCTTGTTCAGGTGGTTGGTTCTGTCACAGCCTGACTGACAAGTCTATGATATCGAAATCTGTAACATGCTGCAAGGCTTCATTTCAGTCCTTTGTCTCTTCTATCATATATTACATCAATGATTACCAAGTTCACAAGTAAATCCAATGTTTCATTAACACATTAATACATCCCAGAAAGTTGACAAAACAACAACACTGACAGAATATATTGCACTGGTGCATTGATGTCTTGCTAGCTATCAGTGTATTGACTTCAACTTGTCCAGATTAATGAATGTCCTCACAGTGCTCACTGAATTTTGATACGATGATCCACAAACATATGCATATAAAGATATGTGTTCTTACTAGAGTTGTTGTTGTTGAAGGTGATGTCAACAAGGCCATGTCTAGTGTGATTTCTATGGTGAAAACTGTGAAGAAAGTTGGCGGCAATCTCACTGAGGCACTGCAAGATGTTGTCAACGAACTGAAGGCTGCACTTACCAACAAGATCACAGAAACCATTCCTAATGATGAAGAGTAAGTAGTGGACTTGCCAGCTGTCATTCAACATGGCCAGGCCAGAAATCTTCACAATCTACATTTATGATGTCAGAACTCTGAAATGATCCTTTATGCAGATTTAAGTGTCAGTTTTTTTCATTATCTATTTGTCTTTAACCTTGAAGGGAAGTGGACAATGCACTAAGAGGTCTTGCCGGGACCTTTGATGAGGACAGCAACATGGGAGAGGAGACCCGAACAAAGGCTAAGGACTACATCAGTGGTCTTATCGACGACTTCTACGAGATGGTTGACGAAGTATCAGAGAATAATAATGCCAGTAACAATGGCCAGGACAAGAGGAGGAGGAAACGTAATGTCAACACCAATGTCGTGACCACTCCTATGACGACAACCCAGGTAAAAGTGGGGTCAGATTTACGGTAATCAGATCTGTCAGCAGATCAAATACCTGATACGCCACAGTTCATGTTTCAATGCTGAACATGGTTTTTCTGCTGGAAATGTTGCATCATAGCACATCTTTGGGTGTGTGTTTTTTTGTTTGTTTGTGTGTGTGTGACTGTGTAATAATGTAATGCTAACTACTAGCTTTTTCTTCTGTGCATCAGGTTTCTGACATGCTTCTAGTCTTTGATGCCATGTTGGCCTCCATTGACGAAAGCAGTCCGGATGCAGCCACAACCAAGCTCGAATTCCGCTCCACTGTCGAATTGGGTATGGTTGGGCTGTGTCGAGGACAGTCGTATGGCGGCTCGGCCTCTGTGGCGATGTCGGGTAACGCGGTGGTGAGGACTGATCTGACGTTGTTTGACGACATTGCTGACCAGCAGCTGCTGGCGTCGTGTGATGGTTGCAGTGGTGACGTCACGGGCACTCCAAAGGTAACCTGTCAACAATGTCTTTGTCTGTTGTCATTATTTTAATGCCAAAACTTCAACACTACAGGCTGGTGGGCATGCCCTCTATCATGGACAGGTTCAGATTTGCCTTGTGTCTTGTTTCAATAGATGAGACAGCTATGTTCTTTATCCTCTGTATTCGGCTCCCTTCCTCCACTGACATCCCCTCACTACGGAGTCTGCTGCTTTACCTTAGAATCCAATGTTGATACATTTCCACACAGATCCGGCTCGGTACGGACGTAGCCTGGGCCTACGAACAGTGGCAGTGCATTCCAGACTCGTCCACTGTCTGCTATGGGGCATGCATTGGGTCAGCGCAGATCAAGTTTGACCCCCTGACTGACCCGCTGAGTAGTGATGTCATCCGGTAAGTTTTAATTAGTACTTAACCTGAAAAGTAAGCATTGATTTGAGTTGTTGGACTTGTGAGCATCATTATCAGACTATACAGATACTAGTTTGCCATAAGATTTGTGAGTTACAAACTTTTGGTAACTGATGAAACTTATTTTTGTGTTTCAGGAGTGACCTGCTGCTGGTTGACCTGGTCAGTCCTCTGTCTGACCTGCGGACCCGTCTGGGCGGGCTACGCGACCCCCTGGTGCTGGACATCCCTGCCACTGGTGCCATGCCTGACGACACCTACACTCTGGAGGTGAGGGGGTACCAAAAAAGGCCGTAATATGGTGAACCTGAATCTAGCTTTTATGACAGGGAGAGTAGACATCAATGGGGAAAGTACCCCATAAAGCTCTCCAGGGACGTAAACATTGGTAGAGGTTATGTTGAGCTTGTATAGTATTACCAGCAATTGCGATGATGTCATGGTGACACGCAGGTGCTTGGCAAAAGATTGATGTACATGTCAGCCAGTAATTTGATCTGCTAAATATCAATTTCTAATCCAATCTACTGATGTTCTGGTAGGCACCTACCGTTGAATACCCCGGATATGAACAACAACAGTGATCACTCGTATTGGGTAAGGTATGGAGGGTCTTTTCACATGTATTTGTTTCCTTACAGTGTCGACGCTGGGCAGGGAATGAGTGGACCACTGCTGGCTGCAGCACCAACCTCGTGCCTCGTGATGTTGACGGAGTGCCTTACGTCACCTGCAGCTGTACCTTCATGGGAGGCTACTACACGTGAGTTCCCTCCTTAAGTAGCACATTGTGATATCACCTCTGATCTCTATTTTCTGGCACTCCCCGCAAGTCTTACTATGAACAACCTGGCCTTCACACACCCACTATACTGACAGTGTATTCAAGTAACTACAAACACACAAGAATCCAAATGTCCAAACATGAAAATATGATATCACACATTTTTTTCAGGCTAAATCCAATTGTAGTGATTAAATTAAGCTATGATAGTTCTCAAATCCATGGTAGATCAATGATCCACTGCTGATAAAGAACCTCAGCAGTTGGTAAAAGATGTAAAGTATCCGTGTTTCATGCTGATAGTTGAGTCTTCATCCCTTAATATCATATTTAGAGGGAACAAAAAGAAGAAGAATCTCTGCATCTCTCTGTCCACATAAGGTACATAAACCTCCTCTTTTGTTCTTGTCTTTTTGTTCAGGCTCTTTGAGGGTGTGTATGTGGCACCGACTACCCCTGCCCCAGTCACCCCTCCCCCCGAGGAGAACGAGATCGAGTTCACGTTTGTGCAGAACTGCAGCGTGGTGACCAGCGGGGACGAGGCCGGCTTCCTCAGCTCGTTCCACAGCTTCATCGCCGGGAAGATGAGGGTCTCAACTTCCCGCGTCAAGAACCTGGCAATCTTAGACGGTATGACATCCTACAGTATTGCTAGACAATAACATTGTTTGAAAGGTAAAAACTAAAGGTAGTCCCATAGCCTTTGAGGCTTTAGGGACAATGGGTCCTTATCCACTGTGTCTAGCCCATCTCCCTCCCACTGCCTTTTATCTCCCTACTGTAGTCAGGTACCCATTTTTACTCCTGGGTGGAGTGAGGAAAGTTGTGTAAAGTGCCTTTTTCAAGGGTACAAGATCTCTTTAGCATGACAGGATTCAAAGCCAAGACCCATGGGTTCTGGGCCAAACACCCTGCAGTTATGCCAGATGACCCCAAGTATGTATTGTAGCCTGATTAAATCATGCTTACAGTAGCCAACACAACACCCAGCCATAGCCCCAGACATACAGCAGAGTTTGCATTACACAAATTCTCAAAGACCATATACTTTGAAACAACAGACTGAAACAAAATTTACTGTTATCTCAAATCACTTAAGTTGATATATTTGTCATTGAATTGATATGGTTTATAATATGTATACCGGTATCCCATGTTCCCTGCAGTTGTTGGTGTGGGGTGCATCTGC
Source organism: Branchiostoma floridae (assembly GCF_000003815.2). Lineage (NCBI taxonomy): Eukaryota > Metazoa > Chordata > Leptocardii > Amphioxiformes > Branchiostomatidae > Branchiostoma > Branchiostoma floridae. The sequence goes on from NC_049984.1 coordinate 11,632,953, forward strand.
ACCTATGACCTGCTGGAGGCCACTGGAACTGAGGACACCATCAACTTCTACGCAGTGGATACCATCGCTGAGATGATGTGGAAGGGTATCCTGGGTGCCAGCTCCCCTAACGGGACCCCGCTGAACATCTACAGGTCATCCCTGCTGAAGGATGGATTCATGGTCAACCCAGGTAAGGAATTCACGTTGTCATTCTGGATTTCTTGCATTCTATCACTCTTTGCTGATATAATTCTGCTCACTAGACAAGCTTGTATGCTCACATTATTATAGACCTTCTGAAGAGGATAAACCTTGCAAAATATCAGTAGGCCAAGAGTCCCTTAAATTACGTATTTTAATAGAGCTTTCATCAATTGAAAAAAGAACCAAAATCCAAAAAATGTGTAAAATAATGGTACATCATTGGTATTGTGTAAATGACAGAATGATTTGGACCATTGCATACCCCTACTGTTTTTCGAAAGGTGTGGTGTGTTCTTCAACATGCATTGGATGTGGCCTCCATTTAACTTCCTATCCAAGGGATATCCCTTAAGTCAAAGCTAAATACTCATGTTAACCTGAGTGAAGTGAGGAATGTTGATTGTGTATAGAGCCTTTCCCAAGGGCACATGATCGGTGGCATGATGGGTCATTTGAACCCTGGACCACTTCGTTCCAAGCGAAACACAGCCGTTATGACACACGACCGTAATACGCATTTATGTCTTTTACAGCAAGGGTAGCTCCTGTCCAGAAGCCTGCCACCGCTGGTGAGATCATTGCGGGCCTGGTGTGCGGACTGTTCCTGTTCCTCATCATGCTCGGCCTGGCCTGCTGCTTTGCCCGGGCGTTGGTCGGCAAGGCCAAGGTGGAGGCATCGCCACCATCCTCTCCTCCAACCTCTGCCCGCCGTGAGGCATTCGTGGCAGGAGGGTCCTCCCCACCATCCGGGAAGATGGAGACCTACCCGAGGAACCTGGTAAGGCTCATGTTACATTTCCAAACCTGGGCCCATCCAGACTGTTTGTGGAAACAAAAAACTATTGTCTTTACGTCTTGTGTAGTTTTCGTTCCCGAAAGCTGCCCGGCTGGGCCCCAGTTTGGAAATGTGAAATAGGCCGAAGATTTGAACTACTGTGAAAGGGGAAAGGTCCACAGAGATTTTAATCTTGCAATAGTTTGCAGAGTGCAATGGTTGAGTGGGTTCATTCAGTAGGTAGTTTGATCCCCGTCTGAGTCATACCAAAGACTGTAAAAATGGTACATGCTGCTATCATTGCTTAGCACTCATGCAGCATTTTGGAAAGAGCATGGGAGTTAAACACACATCACTACCAGTTGTCCAGCCCCCTGCTGTAGTGACTTGCACAAATGTGTGGCCCAAGGGCTACAGAAATGGAGGTGGGCACCACGTCAAAAGATGCGGAGAAAATGACACATTTGTTTCAATCACTGTTTTGATGTCAGCCATGAAGGATAGGACATTCTGGAAAAACTTTATGTAATGTACCTCACCAGAACTAAGTTTTGATGATGTTCCAATCATTGTTCAGACATTGATATTGACTGATAGATAGATGTTGACAGTATATATATTGTTCCTTTTCCTATTATTTACTATATTGTTCCTTTTCGTATTATTTACTTCCCCATACTTTTTGTTTGCAACAGGAGAAATCCGGCTTCCATGTGTGAGAGACAACACCACTGTTACAGGACTTTCACTGTCCCAGAATGATTGACAAGGACGACCTTTGAAGAATAATGCCTATTTGCATGTTACTTATATTTGAATAATTTAACATCAACTTATTTGCATGCTTGCTCTATTGTTCAGAAAATGATTAGTAACAATTTGGATCAAGTTATATTTACTCAATGCATTGATTAACTCAGCATATAATCTGTTAACTTAACATCAAAACAGTTAATGCTCAATTGTTTATCTAGTAATATTGATATAGATATCTATGTATTGTATATGTTACCTTTTTAACACACCCACATTTCAAACACCAAATCCAGCTGTGTTTGAAGTTGTCACAACCAACTGATGAAGGGTGTCTACTTTAGCAAAGATTTGCTCTTTCATATAATTTCATATTTGTAAGAACCTGAATCAATACAGATAGAACTTAGATCACAATGACTGATATTTTCCAATGATTGACTTTTGTTGTAACTTTCTTTGCTAATTATGTAGACCTCGTACTCCTCCGACCTTGACCTTCACCAAAAAGGACCATGGAACAGATTGGGCTATCAACATCAAAATTATTATATATTATGCCAAATCTGAATAAAGTCCGTCAAAATCAAATAAAAGTGTAGCTAAAAAGAAACTCTAGCAATTTGATTTGAATTTGGAACATCTGTTCAGAGAAAGTTTTCATTCAATTCTAATTTGGTATGTTTTTTGTGTCCAAATTGCCCTGCTCAGAATTAGTTTTGGATATGAAAAATATGGGATGCTATCAGTGCTTTATTGTTTACGAGTACATGTTGCGGAGGCTTACGATGCTTTTGTTTCAATTTTAAAAAAATCAAGTTCTCTAAGACCAACAAAATTGAAATGACCTCAGTTTAAGTGTCTTCAATAGTAGATTCACGTTTGTGTCATGATTTAAGGATGCCATTTCATATGATACTTTACTTTTGATGTCAACTCTATCTTATTCAATACTGCACTGTTTTTCTCTGCATGGAGTGAATTAGAATAAAAGGATTCCTACATCCAATCAGAGTTTGTTGCTCATTTTTATCTGTTGTGTAGTCTGTTGTTTGAGGCAAGGCGACTTTCTTCCACTGAATCAAGTGCATAAGCTTAGAGGTTTTAGAGAAAGTAATAATAGATGATGCTATGGAGAGTTTAGAGACGTCACTCAATGTTCACAAAGTTAAGTGTTCAAACAAAGCCTTATGGTGGAACTAGAATTTAATGATATAACACATTGATATACGATATAGATTTATGTGGTCTCACGGTCATTCAAACGATAATAATAATTTCATAACATTTATAGATATGATAATTTATATTTATCTACAGAGCTGTACAACATCTTTGTTCATGTTATGACAAAAATAATCCACATCAATCTGTCATAATTTCACTTTTCTTAGAACATACGATTTCGCCTGCTATAGGGCAGCTAGCTGGATGTTCAATGCTAAACACAATAGAGCAATTCCGATGGCGCTGACCAGGTTCAGGATATCGTTTAAAGGGGCGGAGCCGGATTCGAATCCAGTGTCGATCTCGTTGGTACCCTCCTCCGTAATCTCCACATCTGACATGAGGCCCGCCTCACAGCGGAACGTCTTGGTACTGTAGGCTTCTCCAAAGTTTGTGCAGACACAGTCTAGGGTTTCTCGCACAAAGGTCGAATTTTCTGGACAGCCGGCGAATCTAGAAAATTATCCACACAACGTATAATTCTGTACTTCCCGAGACTGAAAGCACGATTTGACACTACAATCTTTTTTTAACTTTATCCATAATTTGTCTAGTCAATACACATTCTTTAACATGTGTGTTATAAGATCTTAGCATTGCCAACATTACCTCCAGCTTTTCACATGTCAACAACCGACAAAAAACTATCTTTTGGCTTAATTCATGCATCTAACTCCGTTTATATACCGAAACGTTATCAGACAATTTTTCATCTCCCATCGCGTGCGAAAAACCCTACAAGTAGCCTAAGTGGAATAGATTAAGAATAGCGGCTTTCACCTCAATTCATCTAATATCTACAATAGCAACCAGCCCTCTAGTATGAATGTGCAGTCAAGTTATCAATTATCAAGAGAACGATTCCGTAGCCCCTCCCACCTCCTTCATACCTAGAAATGTAGAACAAAAGCCTAAAATGCAAATAGTTGACGAGGGTACAGTCAAGCCCATGGCTCTCTCTCTGGTTGAACTGATAATTGCCATGCTATCATGGGTAAACTTATAATCATGATGGAAAGTCAGTATAGGTTATTTATGTATAATCATGCATTAGTATGCAGTAGTATCTATAGTATAAGAACTTACAGTAAGGCGTGGCTGATACCCTGAGGAACAGCCGCTTTGACCATGATGTCTCGCTGGACCCGCCGTTTCTTCCTGCCCTCCAGCGCGGTGAGACGGAAGACACTGGTGAACGTGTAGGTCTCGGACACTCCGGACAGAGCTCTGTTCACGAACTTAGTTTGATGGACCTCTCTATCCGCCACATAGCCGTTGTAGGATAAGGACTGGAAGGAAGGTTAAAACAAAAGGATGGAAACGCATCTGAGGCCGTGCAGCAATGATGATTCCCTCTTAGCTCGGAAGTACATGTGCGTTGGTCACGTACGGAATAAATCATTTTGAAGCAAGGTTGGACTGTAATTACCAACATAGGATTACACATACTTACTCAAGTGGGTTTTTCATACCTTGAGAAGGACTGGAGTTAACTGTTAGACATCTTTCAAAATTTGTGTTTGAAGGTCCACCTAACGCTCCAGGCTGTTTCTTGTGCAAAGTTATGTTTGGCTGTTACAGTTACGCTACACCTTACAACAAAGGAGACTACCGACCTCACCATAGCTTCAAACTTGGTTGATATTACCTGCATGGGCGCCTCGATGTCGTCTGCAGTGTACGTAACCGGACTCCCTCCCTCATCCTGTCCCTCGTACCTGAAGTCAGGATGTTCGTACGCAGAGTAACGGTCTGTCGTGGGCGCCCTCAGGCAACCCTAAACCAAAACAAGTGGACACAAATATGATAGCTTACAGGGAATTAAGTACGTTATAAATATTATAAGTTATGTCCCTTCTAAAAGACAGGTGCCGCCCCACCCTACCCAGGTCTCGTAATTGGAACCAGGATGTCAGGTTGCTACCAGGTGAGCCACAGGGACACCACTCGATTTTGAATCACAGTTCAAGTAGAATGAGCAAAACAAGTAGACAAATGTGATAGCTTAGGCCACATTTCCAAACCGGAGCCCGGAAGGGCAGCTTTCGGTAACGAAAATTATGATATTAAAGACAAAACTTCACAAGACATAAAGAGCATATTAGTAGTCGTGGGTATTATTTGTGTATACTTCTACGTATTGTTCACTTCCATATACAGCCCGGCCGGGCCCCGGTTTGGAAATGCGACGTTAGCCTTACAGGGCCTTGACTACGCGATAGTGTGTATTGGACATATTAAAAAGTTGTCAAAGTCACTTGCTTACGGACCAGATAGGATTACTACTGATTTGACCGTGCCAACCTACATCTGGATACGAAGCCGTGGAGTACTGTTCCCCAACGCACACCAGGAACAGGGTCAGCTCCATCTGTAGTCTTGTGCGCAGGAACTCTGGGAAGAAGTGCGTCTCCAAGGTAACCTCCTCCAGGTGAGACACCCCGGGGGGTACCCCGCCCTGCAAGTCACGTGACGGGTCTACTCCGTACACGGTTCTCACCTCCACCCTGGAGGGGGGGGGGGGGGGTAGTCGTCACAGAAACACCATACAGAATCAATTGTCAAACAGACGTACTGATATCGTGTAATATCGTGATCATCTGGTGTGGCTGTGTCTGTGTCTTGGCGGGCGTCCGCAGTTATGTGAATATTGCATAATGGTAGCATACAAGGTGAAATTGGTGTAATAGGATATCAGGAGAATTGTAAGTATAGTATAGTATAGTCTGCCTCGTTTTGTACTCTACTTATCTATCTGTTCTGTAGTTGTGTACTTGTTCTTCAAACTAAGCTAAATGTGGATCCAAATAAAGTCAAAGTCAAAGTTAATCTATCCTTATTTAACCTCATTGGTTTATGCTATGTGGGTTTAGATTGTAGACAAAAAATGTCAAAGTGTTTGTCAGGCCAATGTCGTTGCTCTGACCTTGGGTTGTCGTTATTGTCGTCTGTGACCTCCACTACTGTCTGCAGGGTGATCTGAGCAGAAATCTCCGCGTCGGCAACCGTCATGATTGAACAGGTGCTCATAATGCTGTCAGTCATGTTCGGGCATTGCAGATAAAGGTACTTGAAGATAAAGTTTCCTGAAGAATGTTGGTATAACGTCATATACTAAGTATATGGTGCCAGGTAATGGAAGAAACGTGTTTTGGTGTTTTGGAGCAATTTTGCAATCTAATTGTGTTACACACAGTGACCAGTCTATTGTGCACGTATGTTTTAATGACGAACACACGCACGCTGGCACACACGCAAAATACAACAAAGGTATAATGGGCCAATCGCACACGAAGTACAATTGTGTGGATTATGTCTTCGGAAATACGATCTTACGGTGCTATGTTTATAAATTATCACTAAAGGCGCACTGACCAGTAGCATCGATTGGTTCGCCGTTTCTGACGTTCTTTCCGAACTCAAACACGTTGAGTACGATGTGGAAGACCCATCGCTGTACACACAGTCCAGGCGCCACCTTGTCAGTAAAGTCACAGCCAGGAACTACAGCCGCCATATCGTGGGCAGGGGACGAGTCTGGGATGGTGGGGAGAAGGGGTCTTCCAAAATTAATGTATGAACAAAACTTTACCGCAAAGTTACTAGTACTAGGATAAACTATGGGAAAGAAGTGAAGCATGTTTTCCTTTATTGCCGTTGTCTCTGTAGCTTATGGGAATG